>NC_134283.1:19266102-19566102 GCF_949628215.1 Phalacrocorax aristotelis
TTCATCAGATCAAACCAATGAGATGCTTGAAGAAAAGGATGGGAAAATTAATGACTACAATGAAATATTTGCATTTTTTCCAGGCCTGGAAAAAACAATGAACAAGAGATGTGACAACCTCAATTATTTGGTGATGCTAAGAGCTCCGAGACAGCTCCTGCTGGAAAGAGCTGTTGGGAAGCCTGGGGGTGTCAAGTTGGCTAGAAAAATGGCAGGTGACAAGGACAACAATTTTTTTTTTTTTTTTACCCACACATAGCTTAGTTAAAAAGACAAATTGCAGCACTATGCTGCTTCTTTAGGGAGGGGGAGTACGTCAGCTTCAAAACACAACCTGCTGTAAATGTGGTGCTAGAGTAAAAATTATATTGGTCAAGGTTGCCTCTTGCAGAGATGACATAAATAAACAGATAAAATTCACTGGTGCTAATGCTCTTTAAAGGGAAGAAAAAGAGTACAATCAATAGTTTTATATACTATAGCCAGTGATGGAAATAATATACTTGTACGTGTGCATTTGTATAAAATATATAAAAATAAATATATTTGTAAAAATATTTAAAGTAGATGTGAATTAATACATGAATACACAGATTAAACATGACACTCTGAATCACCCTGCAGTATAAGGATAATTTTACATATATACAGACTTGCTTGCAGAGCAACCAAAATGCCCCCGTCTTCCTGAAAGGAAATTTAAAAAGAGGGAAGAAAACCCCATACCTTGAAAATGTGGCATACATATGATTATAAACTGTATATGGATGAGAGCTGCTGTGCTTCTGTGTTTCCAAGCCCTTTGAAAAAAAGTAAAATAAAAAGGACACAACTCATGGCGCACTACAGCATTTTGCTTTTTCAAGACCATACTAACAATATTCTTATAATTAAAAAAAAAAAAGCCGAAATGAGAGGACTTCAGCAAACAAAAACTGAGAGCTGAATAGTGGCTAGGACGCAGGGCTGGAAACCAGGTACTTTTTACTTCCACTTCTCCCTGACCTTGAAAACACTTAAACCCTTCAGCTGCCTCATGTATTAAAGATAGTTTTAAAAACAAAATCCTAGGGTAATAATGCTTACCTACCTCATCAGACTGTTGCAGGTAATGCACTTTGAGCATCTTGGGTGTCATAAGAGTGTAAATTATTATTCCTCCCCACCTTCTGGTGAGCTGCGGCTGCCAGGCCTGGGACACTGTCCCCATGGATGTGGTGGCTTCCCCATGATGGTTCCTGTGAGCTGCTGGCTGCCCAAAGAACAGTGAGAACCTTCAAAGAGGAGGCACCAGAAAGTGCAGTGCAATATCAAGAAGCAATAGCTAATGCAACTTGCCAAGAGGACATACAGAAGCAAACTCTTACTTTCCTTGAAGGCCAAGTTAAGACATATCATTGCATCAGCAGGCAAAATATCTCTTTAAAAATACTAAAACTCACTCCACTAATCGGTAAGTATACTGTATCTTCCTTGCTCCGTGTTTTGCCTGTGATATGACAGTTGCCATAGTAACTGTTTATTTCTATCAAATGACAAAACAAACACATTCAAAGAAAACCAATAATTTTTTTCCTAAGAACTTTCTGCCCAGGGTCCCTTATCCCTTTATTTTACATTTTCACGTTTAACTTGTCTATAAGTAAGCATTATTTCCTCTTTGGGTTATTAGCATACTAATACCACAAAGATACTGTGTGTTACAACAAAATCATAAAATGAATAATTACAGTGTACTTTAGAAGCAAAAGACACTTGCTGTATTTCTGGGAGACAACGTGCTGCAAGGATTAGAGTGAAGCACTAGGAGGAGGGTGGTCGCATGTCCTGCCGCCTTCAGGCATGGGGTAAAAGGCCTGCGGTGGCCTACAGGAGGTCTGAACACTACAGATGGAACTGGGGCACCCATCATGAGTATCTGCCCATGTCCACTAAACTTTACACTTTGATCTCACTGCTGCTACAACCTTCAGAGGCTGTATAAATCATTTACTCCTGTTCCTGGTAACACTGCTTGCTTGCCTCTGCAAAACACCATGACACTGAGACGTGCTGCCTCTATTCGGTGTTGTCACTGCTATTGCTGGAGGCAATAAAAACCATTTAGGTTGAATTTTGTGCTCAGGTAAAAACAGAAACCCAGAGTAGGACAGAGTATGGACCTGTGATGTGACACTGCCTATGTCACCCAGGCAGCCCTGTGTGCTGAGAGCTTCTGAAAGCCCGCGTGGAGCTACAAAAGCAAGGCTGGCAGGTTAACACAGCTGAGGAAACAATGGCAAAAGAAAACACATCATGAGAGGTTTCTATGATAATTTCTCAATTTTTAAACATGTAACTACACAGTTTGCTTATGGATTTTTTTCCTGCCAAATGTACACTAGTACAGGAAAATCCTCACGATTTTTGCCGGTGTGCTGGTGCAGGCAGGACTTAAAAGAAGCCCAAGGGAGTGCCGTTTTGTCAGAAAAAGCAAGAGAAGCCATATACCTATATATTATTATGCATAATCCCATTCACAAGTCACAAAAATACTTATATCCTTGCTTGAGTGTTTAGGATTTTCTCTTGCACCTTTGTATGAGCTCTACAACTGAAAGTCTCCTCCATTTAGAGCTGCAAGTGCCCACACAGGACTATCCAATTCCTAAGGAAAGCTGGCTTAAAAATAGACTGAGGAAAGAATGACAATGTGAACCATACAATTTATTGTCCTATTAGTAAATAAGACTGTGGCCTAATTAAACTACTGCTTTTCCACCTTGCCATTCTTCTTGTGTAGCTGAGCAAATTAATTCTGTATGTACTTGGAGACTGCACGCTTGCTGCATTAACGTTGCCTGAAGTTCTCATATGTAGAGTAGATAGGATTATATTATAAGCAAACGTTAATGTAAATGGACACCTGCCACGCTTGAAACGTTAAATTTTCAGAACTGTTTGGTAAATAATCTTTTATTCTTTAACATAGAAGTTAGTTACACCATGGGATTGACTGAATCAAACAACAAGTGTCAGCCGTTGGAATCGATGGTCTTAAGGGTCTTTTCCAACCTTAATGATTCTACGATTCTATAATTAAGTGTTTCCAGTATTTTTAGGGAAAATGTCTATGTCAAACAGACTAAATGCCTTCCAATGCAGGATTTCGTGTTCAGCAGCTTGCATTTCAAGTCTTAAAAATTCCAGCACATTACCCTGACTGTGGAAGGGGCTTAGAGAAACTATTTGGGACTTCCAGGCAGTCTTTCAATGCAAAACTGATTGTTATCTGCACTGGGACTGAACCCTCTGTAAAGTCCGACCGAGTTTGTTACTTTTGCACACACATTTAACTTTACAGCCAAGAAATCTCATTCAGCAGAAGTACCTACCACAAAGTGCATATCAGAAATAGCATAAATATTTGCTGGATTAGGCCTTGTCTTTATAAATGTGCTACCAGTGTACGCTGAGTTCTGGCAATAAATCTGTATATAAATTGACCCCAGTACCTCAGCCTGACTTCAATATCTTCTAATCCCTCTTCACAAAACAAATTGCAACAACCATGCCCACATTTAGCCAACTACAGTTCACATTGCTATTGTTCCTTCTCATAAGTTCTTCCTATAGATTAAATGCTGATGCACTGAACTAACTGCTCTTGGCTGAAATGGGCAGGTGTAATTTGATTAGTATAGATTCCGGAATTGGCAAGTACTGTATCAGTATCCTCCCTAGAAAATAGGTGACATGTCATGGGATATTAAGTATGGCCATTTAATGTAAAAACTCAGATAATACATGAGCTAAATGGAGAAAATGAGAGAAAGCTTTTAAGCATTCTCCCAAGACAGATCGCAGAATAATATTATTGTACACGCAAGTAGTGCTGATTGACACAGTCAGAAGACCATTATACTAGTAAGGTATAAAATCATTATAGCAAAAAGCATTTCAGAGCTGCAGAGTGATAGTAGCAACATATAATGAATTATCAATAAAGAAGTGGTGATTCAGTTACACTACATATGAATAAAAACTTCCTGTATATAATTGAAACCTGCCAGCCTGAGAAGTGACTTGAATATTCAATTCCTTCTCCAGGTGTATGAATCATCCTTTTAACATTACCAGGGACTGCAATTTTGTAGGGTAGGCCAGAAACTGAGCTACAGTGGGTAGTGGTTTTAAAGAAAGGTTGGCTGAGAAGATTTCAACAAGGTAGCCTCTGGTGAGGCTCTATTTCAACTCCCAAGGAAACAGCATCAGCCTTTGAGATGGTGGTATTAAGTAAATATCTCTTCTTGTTTATGGCAAATAAACAAAGCACAGCGTTTCAGCACGTCAATGCCAGGAATATTTTATGGTTTTCATTTTGTCTTACTGTAAAGCCCTTGAAGCTTGTATTGTCTTGAGCTACCATTAGTGACAAAGCCCTACAAAAAACCCCAGTCAGTAGCAAATCCCCATATTTTTAAGGCTGTGCTCCTGAAGGAGGCTTGTCTCAGCCCTCGCTCCTGCAGAAGCTCCTCTGAAGCCAACTACAGCATGTTTGCTAAGTGTTGCAACATGATCCCATGGGAGAATTAGGACCTTTGGGAAAATTACAAGAGTCACCTTTTCCTTTTAAATGATTATTTAGTATTTCCAGTGTTAACATAACTAAGTCAAAGATAACTGTGCTAGAAGCTTAAGAGTAATTTACTTTAAAATTTGGGGAAACAGGAGGATTCAGTTTCAATGCACTCAGTGATGGAACCAAAGTTACAGTCAACAAACAGGAAAGATTCAGCAGCTGAAAATGATCCAGCTGTGATAAATATGGATATAATATTATCCAGTCCACATTCAGAAAAATAAATATATCCACAACACTGTCAAACACAAGCATTTAAAAGTTGTGAGTAGTTCTATCTTGCCTTCCAGCTTTGTTAAGCTCTTGCATATTCAAGACACATTTTCAGATTGATTTTTTTAACAAACGGAAATTGAGTCTTATAAAAACACATGATATATTATATTATATTATATTATATTATATTATATTATATTATATTATATTATATTATATTATATTATATTATATTATATTATATTATATTATATTATATTATATTATATTATATTATATTATATTATATTATATTATGCTGTTGGAATGTAATACTACAGATATATATATCTACACACACACATATTAATGTATCCCAGTATTATCAGCACTCCAAGAAAATGGACAATATTGATAAAACTGTTCCAGTAAAATTTTTCTTCAAGTTGTTGTCTGGGTAAAGGGATTTTAAAAAGGCTTTCTACTCTGTATGTTTGCCTAAATATGACGGCCTGCTCTTTCAGAAATCCTCAGCATCTAGCTGCTCCCATTTCAGTCATTTCTCTTTGCTATCTCTCCTTTCCCTCCTCCATTAAGGATGGTGCATCTACAAATGACAGAGGAAACATCTTCTCTTCCTTCATACCTAGCCCGTTAGAAGCCAGCAGCTGAAGACATTTCTTTTTACTTCACTGAATGCTCTTGGGACTAAAGGCAGCTCAGATATTTAATCACAGGCCAAGAGCTAGTAGTTAGATTGAACCTTGAAAAGGCCTTAAAGGAGGCAACAGAAACATGGATTACTGCCTCACAACCACTAATTAGTTCATGAATCTTCAAGAAAAGAACTCATGGACACATCCATGAATTTTTGCTGCCTCCAAAAACCAGTGGTGTACAGAAATTTTAGTTTTCAAGTGGAGCTGTTTAGAAGTAAATCTTCCTTCACACAGACAGGATTCTGTTGATTACAGAGATGACTTGTGCCATTTTAAGGGTCTGTTCTTATCTGCTTTAAAGATGAAATAATTCTTGAGGATATTAATATGGTTTGGGAGAAAGAAAGATTTGTGAGTGCATGACCCAGCAGTCAGAAACAAACAAATACTAGTATTGGCTCTAAAATCAGCTCCTGGGCAAATCACAGTAATCATGGGCAAACCACTTGACTTCCCCGCCTCACCATTCCTAACTTTCAGGCAGAAGTACAGCTAGTTGATCACCACAAGGATGCTGTAAAAATTAACTAGCAAAATGGCTATAAAAGCACTGAGGATGAAAAACGTGTTAAGAGCTAAGCATTATAATTAGTGTTATTTAATGCATCTTTAAAAATCAAATTATATTTTTTTCTTTTCCTTTAATAAAGGAATTACACAATGACTTTAAGAAAGACAAAGTAATTTGAAGTAAATGACTGCCCTGTAAAATTGAAACACACCCTAAAATGTGGTTATTATAGAATAACCACACACCCTGATAGTTAGCACTGCCTGAGCTGTGTATAACCTTAACTTAGTAATGTATTATTAAGTGCAGGAGGATCAGCAATTATAAAGGGAGAGCAAGTGCTGATGCTGTTAAAATACACATTACCTCTTTGGCATCAGCAGATTTGCTGCATCCATTAATGACAATGAAAAGCATGCTGGGCAAATTCAACATGTGCCACAAAAGGATTAATTAGGGTACAGCTAATACAAACAATGTTTAGACATGTATCAAGAAATTTAGGACGTGGGGCTTATGGAGCACTGAATAATTGGCAACACCACAAAAGAAAGAAAAGACATGAACTAGTTTCACTTTTATGAAAAGCAGAAAGTTCTACCCCAGCTTCCGCTTGGTGAAGAATTACGCACTGCAGGTTTCATTTGAAATACTCATATTACCACACAAAATATTTTCTTGTGTTTATGCTAGTGCTCCCTCATTTACATGTGAGTATTTTCAGGATAAAAGTAGCTATTTGATGGCTAAAAACCGACAGGCACCTGCTCCCTTAAGTACAGCAGACTTTAAAGGCTTTCCTTCCTTATATGCTGTTCTAGGTCAGAAACTCAATACCTATGCTACAGGTGACTTGGCTTTCCATTGCACTTTTTAACTGAAGGAACATTTCATATCAATGGGTAAAACAAGATAGGAGACAAATAAGACATTTGGGAAGTTATGAGTCTAGAGTGGATGCAGGAACTGTAGCTTAATTCAGATTATGACTGCAGAGATGCATGCACACAACACAGTGCGGTGCTGCACAGAGGTATCCAAGCCAGCTTGCTCAGGCACCAGAAACTGGAGAGTGCTGATAGCACAACTGTCCTGGCTAACTCCCTGCTTGGTTAACTTATCCTGCTTTTTCTGAAAGAAGAAAAGATAGCATAGGTGTCTTCTACGCTGCAGTGGCACGTGGACACAGTCTTCCGTTTATTTAACTGAGTTCACTATCTGTAAGTGACTATGATACCCTACTGTTCAGTGAAGCTGTTGGAAAAAGAATTGCCTTCCTCATCTTTATTCTGAAGCAATGACCACATTTCCTAAAACATTCACAGAGGTGCTAATAACGAGGATTCTCAAAGTTTTGTAACAGCAGCAGACTGAAGACAGCCCAAGGGAATTTGCCTAGTCCTGACCCTGGAGCCCAGCACAGCCAGCAGAACCCATCTTCAACCCACAAAAGCCACCTGTGTGAAAATTGTGTCCGTTAGGTCTATAAAGTACAATAAATAACATACTCATTTTTTTAAAGTATTGAATATTTTTCTTAAATATATCTTGTGGCAAAAATGTTTCAGAACATTTCTTGTGAAAATTCCCATTAAGTTTATCCAAAATTCGACTAAAATGCATGCTAAAATGATGTTATAGATTTTATATATTTCTTCTAGTCATGTCTTATGAAAGTTGGAGGCCAGAAAAAAAGGTACTCTAAAATGAAGAATTAAAAGCATAAAATGAAAATGGGGAGGAAAAGTAACCAATTTTAAGTAACCATTCTTAACTCAAATGCTTCCTCAAGTCAATAGTGTTAATCATATCCCCTAATCAGCGATCAACTGTATGTCACAGATTCCTCATTATTTCAGGAAAAATGGAAGCCTTGCTTGCTATTACACAGCCTGTAATATTGTTCCACTCTTGTACAGCTCAGCAGATGCAGCAGTGTACGCATCCAGCATGCACATCCAGCTTACCAGCCACCAGGGCCGGTCCTTTGAGGGCTGCGACAGATGCAGTGCATCTGAGCTCCTCTTCCATGCAGGGGTCTCCAAATCACTGGGTTTACATGTAAAGTTTCTGATCCTTAGCCATGATTTATTTTCAGGGAAATTAAACCTTATATTCAAATATTGGTTTTCATTAAATCACTTTAAATTATATTTAAATAAATCTCAATCTCCTCTTTAATTAAACATACTAAGGGCCAATTTCCATCTTTTATTCAGGAAGATTTACTTTGCCAGGGTCCTAAGACCCACAACACAGTAGGGCTAAGAGTCCTCTGTTATTTTGATTCCTTCTCCTAGTTTTGCTTACAAGCCCTGATTTCTGCAGAAACAAAAAATCAGCTTCTACAAGGCCTCACACTTTAATCAGTTCAGGTTAACATGGCACCATAATGAGAAATCTCCCTTTCCTTTCCATCTCACAATTTGCTGCACTCCACCTGCCAATTCAAGGCTCTTACAGGATCACTCAATGAGTTTACACTCCCATTACTTCCACCCCCGCTCGTCATTTTGAAAATCAAATTAATTTTGTTAGATACAGAGTTAAAATTTGCTTAAAACACTGAGTAGATATATTTATTGCCCTTGGTGAACCTCACCCAGTTCAACCAGTGTCTTCAAACTTTCCATTTAATTAAGAGTAATATACTTTTAAAGGCTCATTTAGTTAGTTCTATATTTGTTGCACTTGAATTGCAATAATTAGTAAAAGCCAAAAAGTGTCACTACAAGACAATACAGAGCTGCCAGAGCTATGTTTCAGTAAAAAAATTGTTCAGAAACATTGCTTAGGAAAGACCAAAAGTATTAATGAAACTGGGTCAGTTTAGCAAGCAACATTTTTTTTTCAGCTTCAGTTCTAAAGAGCATCTCCTTAGTCTAAAAAACTGACCTGAAGATGAAAAAAAGATGAAAGTTCAGAAAAGAAAAATTAAATAAGAAAGAAACCAACTATTTCATGATGAACTAACACCTCACTCATAATTTCTATGCCTCTTCTGCTCTTTCACACACATCCAGTGTGAAAACTGGGTTTACTGGTCAAGGTTGAATCTAACACAGCGCGCTCCTGGTTTCACAGAAATCCTCTGGTTTCTCCCGTTTGGCTTCTGCTAATCTGATGAAATCAGAACTGTAGCTCCATTTCCTGCACTGTTTCTTCCTTGTTTCAGCTCCCTGCTGTTTGTTTCTAGGATATTCTCATCCCTGCTGGGTGTATATTTTACTCTCTTTAAGAAGAGCCCTGATCATGTTTCTTTTTCTCACACTATCTATTACTGACGCTTGCTATGGGAATCTCCCAGCTGGCAGTGAGATCCCAGTGCTTAGAGCATCTGGACAGTTATCATGAACTAATATAATCACTTCAGCAGCTCATGTTAACAGTGAGTGATTGGTTATTTTTACTCCTTCACACTTTCTTGATCTTAAAAGAGGAATGGGATTGAAAAGAAGCGTCTTTCGTGCCTATAAGATGAACTAAAGGTAACGGTGGTGTAAACAAGGGTAAATCTTCTGAACTAAAAGAAAATGCTTGGCAAAATTAAGAGATATATTCTTCTCTTAAATATATCCTTGTTTACTGTACAGGCTAAATGGATTGTGCCAAGAGACAGAGGTGCTATTTCATTTCTGTCCCTCAGATGGGGAGCCCCATATGCACATGTGACTATGAAAGTAAGATTTATTTATTTTTGCAATGAAGTAAAACTGACAGGGTGGTGGTTTATCCCACTGCCAGGTCAGGGACAGACCCATTGCTTTTTCCTGCCCTCTTCCAGCCAAGATGCCAAACCTCAGGGAGGCCTGTGCCTGGAACTGCTACCCCAGGGCTTGCCCAGCTGCCACCACACGCTTCTCCAAAACACAGGCTGCAACCAGCCTAACTGTGGCTGCCAATGGGGCTTGAAAAGGGGAGGCTGCTCAGCTTCTGAGTAAGTGTATTTGTTATCCATTAGACTACAAGAATGGACAGACCAACTTTCCAAATCTGGGAGGGCAAACACATTCTCAGCCTCATTCTCCAAAACCAGAAGAGATGGGTGGGACAAGAATGAAGACGACAACAGGCTTCTCTGTGGGAACAAGGCTCCATACTGCCAAACGACTGCTAAGCTGCACAGCCAGATGCCTCCCAGTGTAGTTATTACTAACTCCTACCTCAGTCTCATTAACTAATTTTCTGATCTCCACCCACAAAGGAACTTTTTTTCCTTGTGGTCCAACACCAAGAGAGGCTGTCTCTAATTCAGCTGTTCTGCTAAGTCCTGCAAGAATGCTGTCCCAGGGTCCTGGGTGGCCATCCAAACAAGAGAAAAGATGCTTTGGTTAAATATATATTGCTCCTACCATTCTGAATCAACATCCCTTGAGGGGATAGAGGTTTTTCCTCTCATCCCCTTCTGCCGCCTGGTTGGGCAGCTCACACCTCTGCCTCTAAGCTACATGGCCCTGCTGGGGCAATACGTAACTTCATGGTCACCAGCCCCTCTCCATCTCCAAACACAACAGAGTGGTCCTCAGCAATGCCAATCCAATGCTTGTCAAGCCAGCAAAGTTCCTACACATGTGTAAGGTCTCTCTTTGCTAGGGAATGTCTAATATGCTACTTGTTCTGGAAAACTCCCCCAGGCAGCTACATGCTTGTGAAAAAGCTGAGTTGTCTCTGGGGCAATGCGCTTCTAGGCCCTGGATCTGTCTGCAAGTGTGCTTTGGAGGTGGAAGAAAGGCTTGTCACTGATCCCAGCACAGCTGGCAGGGCTGCAGCTGAGCTGCGAATGAGCTACAAATCAGTCTAACATTTAAATGCTCACTTCTAAAGATAAAAGCCAACTAAGCCTCCCACAGTAGCTTTTCCTAAGGAATGGGAAGTGCCTTTAAGAATAACCATAGCTGCTGTGGAGCAGTCAGGGTTTGCGAGAGCTGCCTGACATCACGCCCGGAAGCTCTGTGCTGCAACGAAATACTTTTAGAAGTGACTTCACTGCCTTCCTGGCTACCGTTACCAGCCATCATGGCATCATCCTCACAGACAGAGCCCTTTATAACTCACATGTGTGGAGCCAGGTCTGCCTGCTTCCTAAAGGTATTAAGATGCCACTTAAAGCTCCAGCTACAGGAGCACTTTGCTTGGTGCTTTATGCTTTAACCTTATTATAGCAATTTACCTTATTAAAGTGGTGCGGTGGCAGGTGGGTCTGGATGGATGGCTCTCCCCACCCCAACACAAACAGGCAGCATTCAGGGGCACTCAGGTTTTGGCAGAACAGGGACCAGAAATGTCCTATCAGGAGGAAACAAAATGAGAATGTAATCCATGTAATCCTCAAGTAACTGTGATTGTTAACTTCTTTTTTTCAAGGAACTGCAAAACTAAGCTTACGTAAAAAATGCTGAAGTGCTGAGTGACAGAAGGCTGAACTTCATCACTGGAATAAACACAGAATGTAGACAACTCTCCTGTACAGACGTATAGCTTCTTCCTGATACATTTTTTCCCTTGTGTACTAATGTATCTGATTAATGGTTTTGTGCTTTTAGAAAAAAAAACAACCCACAAACAAAAAAAAAAAACACACCAAAAATGCAACACTGTGAGCAATGTTTAAAGTATATGGTTTATAGGTCTGAAAATGTTTGTTTTGACTTCTTTTTAGTGAGGCAAAAATGAAAACTTCTAAGAATGTTTTATTAATTCTTTCCACACTGAACAACCTGTTCCAACTCAAGATGTACCTCTAAAATAGTTTTTTCAGTACAAACAAAGTGATGTCATATTGATAGAGGGAAGAGCAAAACTTGGCTGTTTAATTTGGAAGATTGCTAAAAGTGATGCATTTAACTCTTCTTGTCTAACACTGAAATTTTTTCGTAGTTCACAATACCTAACACCCTTGTTCACATAGAACAAGTCATCCTGAGTTCCTGTTGAACTAATACACATCCTATTCTTTTTCTGTGTATATTGCAATATTAGGAAAGAAAAAAAAGTATCTATCAAAATAAAATCCCTTTTTCATCCAGCTGCATAAAATGAATTTAACATTTGAAAGCATTTACAGGAGCAGATCAGAAATCTACACAGAATACTTAAGAAGAATACAAATGCTTCATGTATGCTCTATGTATATCATAGACATCTTCAGCCAATACAGCTTTTCTCAATGTTATTTTTCTCCGTTTGTGGTGCACAGGCTGCTCCTTCCATTATTTTCATTTTGGGTCTTACTTTCCTTTTCCCTGTCTTCCCCTTCCCTAGTTCTCTTTTTCTCCTCTTATGTCGTTTTTGGTTTTGGTGTTGTTTTTTCCCTCTTAACCTTCTGTCTCTCATATAATTTCTCAAATCCCTCTGCATGGCTCACCAGTGTCCCCCAAGGTCCTTTATTTTCCTCTCTCCATGCTTTGCTTACACTGCAGCCTCCTGAAGAATGACAGGTATGTACAAAGCCCAATTCCTGACTGGCACCCCCATGTGCAACACATCCTCTCACCCAAATGTTATGGTTCATTCCATTACAAAATGTGTTGATCTTTTGAAATGGGAACACTGTTGATAAGAAAAACCATTCTTATAGATTATCCTCTTCAGAATAGCAGATAAGCTATGAGAGTTCTTTATGTTAGTACCTCATGGGCTGATCAGATGTGCACTGTGTGGAAATGGTGATACAGAAGCAGAAGAACTATGATGGAAAGCCAAGCCAAATAGTTATTATTTTGCATCCGCAAGAGCAGTTACCTTCTTCTTCAGTAAGATCTAAAATGAAAGAATAAGGACAAGCACAGACTCAAAAATACTGAAAGCATATAGACAAAGTTTACAATTTTAAAGCATTAACTGTTTAGCCTACTAAAGGAACAACATTCAGAAAAATCTGCTTCATCAATATGGATTAAATTTGCACAATGTTGTCCCTAAAACCAAATCAAACCAAACCGAAACAGAATTCTAGAGACAAGTTATTAACAATGTAGTTAACTACTAGTTAACATTCTCATTTTTTAAGAAGCATGAATGAGTTCCACTAAATGTGTACATAGCCAGTAACACCTATGAGAACATGAGAAGTTTAAGTTTAGTAGACTTCCTTACCATTGTACTCCATGTCTTTCTAGTCATGCCCAGAAGGATCTGTCTGAAGGAGGAAGATTAGTTTAGTTTTCAAAGCTTATTCAAGCATTTCCCTTTCCACTTCCATTGTAAACTTCAGCTTTTCCTGAGACTGCAAACGTCAACAGGAAGCTCATAGTGCTCATGCAGTATGAAGGGCTGCAGGATAATACTTCTTCACTAGATACACGGTAGTTTAGATGGGCTACCCAAATAACTTTGGGATGATTAAAAACTGGGATGATCTCCAATAAACCTTTTATTAAGTAGAGATAATTAACATTTTGGTTATAAACATGCAGATCCTTTTCTGAAAAAGCTACAGAAGTAGGAACCTGTGCAGCCAATTCCCACTTGAGGGAAGTATGCTGACTTCATGTTGAATAAGCAAAATGGTGTGCCAATCAAGGGCTTGGCATGGTTTTTCTGGTATTAACACCTGCTGGGATATTAACATCATAAGGATAGCTGGTGCTCTGAGAAACTAAGTGTATAGATGGAAGATTCAACTGAAGACCACAAATATAAAAAGCTGCCATTTGAAAAGGTGCCAGAAGTAAATCACGACTTACTCTACAAAGAACTAGACTGCTTGAGTAGCACTGAGATTCAGCACAAGGTTTGTGTCACACATTTCATTCAATAAGGCAATCAAGATGATTAGGGAGTGTAGGAAAGGCCCATTAATAGCCAGAGCAGACATTGAGTCAGCCTTTCATTTATAACCAGTGCATCTGGACAGTTTTCATTTATTGGGTTTTTAATTTAAAGAAGTGAAATTTATGTGGACAGATACACATCCATGTATTGTACAACTTGTTCTTGCTTAAAAGGTGCCACTAGCTTTATTGAAGTAAGCGGTACTGCCAAAAACTAACAAAAAAAGAAAAAAGAAAGGAAGAAAAGAAGAGCTTCACAATTTGCGTGCTTCCTTTAGTTAGCTTTTAAGGACTTTAGGTCCTTAATAACAGGGTAAGAATTTAGCCAGGGATTTTATTCTTAAGATGCTGAACAGAATATCAAAGCTATAACTGATGACAATAGTCAGGAGTTTGTCTTTAGCTTCAAAGACAGAAAAATTTTGCATACTAGTCCCTGGGATTTTGGGAGAAGCAGAGTTACAGAAAGCAAAGGAAAGAACTATGATGGAAATGCATGTGATTGGCAACAACTGTGGCTGAGGTTGCAAAACATATCCTTTTTGATGAGAAAAACAAGCATGATTTGCTATTCTGTCCATTTTAACCAAACAACAACAGTTATCTCAGGACTCACAGTTATCAATAAGTGAGGAATCCCTTTTTCCTATACCCTGCAATGCAGATGTAAACTGAAAATACGGTGTTTCTCATTTAATTACACACAGAAGTTTCACTGTGTGCACACACCTAAGCATGCCCAAGCATTTCTTTCTGCTTCCATAACTTGAACAGAGGTGCTATGGTCTTAAACAAGAGCAACAGAAGTGTTGCACAATACTGGGGCCACACAATGGAAAAACATAGATCAGATTTCCTCTGTAAATGATATTTGTGTGACCACAGAATTACCACAAAATGGAAATGAAAAAATTCAGTTGAAATCCTGGACCCACACAGCAAAGGTTCACCTGGCCAAGACTAAGTTCTCACTCATTAAATGGAAAAGATTTCTTTACAAAAATTGACCAACCACCACCCAATCCCATAGCCACAAAAACTGGGAATTTTACGTCCTGCATTGAAATGCAGTAGTTATAAAAATGAAAGCTAAGTGAACCACAAAGGAAAAAAATATAACAAACAGATCCTAAAAGATATGTCTCTTTGACAATAAAAGTGTGATGTTCAGATCCTCATTACTGCAAATCAATAGTTCCTATCATTTGGACTGGGTTTTTTTAGAAAAGATTCCTTCATCCTTCTGGTGCCAACTACCCTTCACAACACGGCATAGCCCTCTCCTGAGCTGTGCAAGAGGTCAGATGGCATGCTTTGGTAGCACCTCCTAGTTTCAAAGCACCAGACTCTTGTTTGCCCTCATTTCCCCAACCCAGAGGACACAGGAGGAAGTTGATTTGTATAGCTTCTCTAGTACCGAATCTGTCACTCTTCCAGAGCACAACAAAGGCGTAAGGTAACAAAAATACACATATCTTGATAAGACAGGAATTTAATGTCATTGATGTCATGCTCTATATCCATAAGCAGCAAAGGACTACTTCAAGGCTTAACGATTCAAGCTTCCAGGTTTTAGAATTTGAACCTGTGCTGGAACCAGCCACAGACAGCTCTGTGGGAAGATTCTCATGCCAAGGAAGCATACACAGCACTTGTCTGTCTGCCTGCTGTGGAAGAACAGTGTAGGAACAGCAGAGCCAGACCCAGTGCTACAGCTGGACAACAGTGATGAAGAAAATGCTGAGTATAACATCAGCCATTTGATTCCATCAAACAGGAAGAGCACAGCTGGAGTTGGGCAGATCTCCACACTTCCATGTCCCTGGGCACACCAAAGCTCCTGTTGAGCTGTCCAGACTGTATTGAGCAGAGTATTATTTACAGACCTCTTGTTGATGAAGGCTGCCCACTATGGGTCAGGGATGAGCTGGTGTCACTGGAGGAGGCTAAGACTGGAGGGAACCACCACTGAGTGGGGAGGGCTCTGGATCACACCCGTGGGCAGAGGCTGAGCAGTAGCCCATTTTGTTATTGCTCAGGCCTGTCACAGGCCCTTCAGACTTTATAATTTGTCTATGGGAGGAAAGGGGAGTAAAGGACCATAAAGATCCGTACAACACAGGTGGCACAGCAGTATATTACAGGAGCTCTCCCTCCCCCTGGTAGCTCGGTATCTCCTCATGGTGGAATGGGAGTGTTTTATTTTTGTTTTTCTTTCCATTAGAGGATGACCTTTGCTTCAACTAGGTTGATCTGCTGCAGAGCCGACATCCGCCAGCATCCAGGGCTTATGCTTCCCAAACAGCAGCAGATACTTTCTTCTGCTCCAGACTCCTTATTTAATCATGCGTCCATAAATCAAAAGCCACCAAAACTGATTTAACAAACATTTAGGTGAGAACTCAGAGCAGCTGAAGAGTGACCAAGACTGAGTCATTGCCTGATGCAATTTCAAACAGTTCAATTGTAAACACAGTTGAGCTCATTGTTGTATTAACCCCCTCTGCTCACCCCTCCACCCCCCAAAAAAACCCCAAACCAACCAAAAGATTCTTAATTGCAAGTGCATTGCTGTGAAAATGTCAGTAAATGACAAATGAAACAGGGCAGTATATTTCTTTTGGAAACTGACCAAATGAACATCTGGTCACTGGGTTATCTGGAAAAATCCATCAGAGGATAATGACAGCACCATTAGATGCACCACCATAATTAATACTGTGTTTCAATGGGTATAAACATGCAAAGTGTTGAACACTGCTGTGAGGTGTATTCTCAGATCCCACCTAGTTCAGTGACGAGTAAACCACTGATTATTGGAAAGATATACCAGGGAAAGGATGATGCACTGCTCTTACACTGATAAGTATTCACTGCTAGCTAGAGTCAGAAAGCAGGACACAACAGGAGGACATCTGGTCTGCCCCTGCATGTTATTCATTACCTTTCAAAATGTTTTAAAATTATCAATAACGACATTTAAAGCTAACCTCTGAAGATGAACAAGGGAAAGAATACAGAATTTCAGGCTGCTCCTGCTGCAGAAAGAGTAGAAACTGCTCTGCTGTAGTTTGAGGGGTCGGGGTTTGGTTTTTTTTTTGCTTTTTCTTGCTTTTGTTTTGCTTTTGGTGTTTTTTTAATAAAATTGATAGGATACCCATATAAAAGTGGACTTCTAGTCATATATACACAAGGGGTTTTAATGGTGGATTTCAACAAGAAAACAAGATTTCAAACATTTAGTATGACCACTGTGTTTTGGGAAGTGTGATTGTCATACAATATTCAGCTTTTGTATTAGAACCATGGAGTTTATTTCACAGCTGTGTTATGGCCCCAGTACAAAATCATTGAAGTCTGATTGAAAAAATTTACCCACAAAAAACTCCACCTGCAGTGAAAATCCCACCTAAATAAATTATTTGTTGGTACCTGTGGAATGTAGGTGCATACTAACACAATCATAGAAATATTAGTGGAAGGGAACTCTAAGTTTGCTGCTTTGATCTCCCCCACAACAGTCACGAACAATAGAGGAGCCGTGACTTTGTCTAGCCGGCTCTTGAAAACTGCCAAGGGTCTCTGGCCAACCTCTTCCAGTATTGCCATACCTTCCTGGGAGAAAGGTTTCTCCTAACATGCACTTCGAATCTTCCCAAGGCACCTCTTGTGGTTGTTGTGCCTTGCTAGACTGTCACTGAACAGTTTGGGTCTGTCCTTTAACTACATTTCTTGCTCTCCTCCACATAGAAGAGGTAGAAAGGTGAGAAATGACACACAGCAAAATTCTTCAAGACACAGCATCCCTAAACAACTCTTCATCCCTGAAGCAGCTTACAAACTTTGAAGAAGCAAGAATTCTCCATTCACCTATGTGTTCTAAACTTAAGTTTTCCTATACGAAAGGCTACTCTGAAACATATCTGAAAAGCATTCCCAAAAATTATGCAAATAAGTCATTTAGGTACTATTAATAAATGAAGAAAAGAAAGCAAATGTTCTCCCCAGCTTAAAAGAAGCAATACTAAGAACATTTAGATAGGGGTTTTGTTATATATTTTTAACAGGAAATGCATCTGAGGATCAATTTTACAATACGTTAAAAACATGATTTTAAAACACTAATACCAAATAAATGCACTGTGGTCACAAGATGCAAAGAGACACTGTGTAAAAACCTCACTGTGTCATCTTCTTTGCATAGATCATTAAACAAAAATATATCAGCAGACTTTACATGCTAGTGTTGTGGTTTAGCCGGCAGCTCAGCCCCACACAATCGCTCACTCACTCCCCCACTGGTGGGATGGGGGAGGGAATCAGAAGGGTAATGCTCGTGGGTTGGGATAAGAACAGTTTAATAATTAAAATTAAAAAAAAAACCCACAACAACAAAAATGCAATGGAAATGAAAACGAGAGGCACGAAACCAGCCATCGTCCCATCACTGCTGAACTTTGCTTGTTTCATCAAAGTTCATCTTCCATGAATTCGGGGAGTTGTACTCTGATATCATTGATAAAACACAGAGGTGACACACAATATTATATAGCAGTTCGCATTGTGCCATTCAGTTCATTGACTGTTTTCGCCCAAAATCAAATCCCCTTGAGGCACACATCGGATTTCTCCATCCTCCCGCATCACCCACCAAGTGCACCCAGGTCCTCGAGCAAAAGCAATCCCATTAATGGGTTTGCCTTTGCCTGAGGCGGGAAGAACCCAGACTGTTTTGCCCAGCATATTTTTTATATGCACTACAGGGACTCTATCCCCTCCCACAGTATGTAGGATTTCTGACTGGGCAGGGCCAGCTCGGTTGGCAGATCCCCTCGTGTTGACTAACCACATGGCTTTTGCTAAATGTGTATCCCAGTGCCTGAATGTTCCACCCCCACATTGCTCTCAGTGTAGTTTTTAACAGTCCATTGTACCGTTTAGTTTTCCCAGAGGCTGGTGCGTGATAGGGGATGTGATACACCCACTCAATACAGAGCCCGCTGGGTGATCAGCGCAACCCATTTACTCCACGTAGCATCAGTTGCATGGTGTGTAGAGGGGATGTTTCCTTTGAACATCCAGCCCAGCACTGGAAGTCGGGGTGCCAGGAGCAACTGTGTTTCAGTACCAACCACTTCTGAAGCAGCTCGAACCCCTTCATATGCTGCCAATATCTCTCTTTCAGTTGGAGTACAATGGGCTTCGGACCCTCTGTATCCCCGACTCCAAAACCCTAGGGGTCGACCTCAGGTCTCCCCAGGTGCTTTCTGCCAGAGGCTCCAGGTAGGGCCATTCTCCCCGGCTGCAGTGTAGAGCACATTTTTTACATCTTGGCCTGCCCGGACTGGCCCAAGAGCTACTGCATGGACTATTTCTCGTTTAATCTGTTCAAAGGCTTATCGTTGCTCAGGGCCCCATCTGAAATCATTCTTCTTCCGGGTCACTTGATAGAGAGGGCTTACGATCAGACCGTAATGTGGAATATGCATTCTCCAAAAACCCACAACGCCCAAGAAAGCTTGTGTTTCCTTTCTGCTAGTTGGTGGGGCCGTGGCAGCTATTTTGTTGATCACATCCATTGGGATCTGATGACATCCATCTTGCCATTTGATTCCTAAGAACTGGATCTCTTGTGTGGGTCTCTTCACCTTACTTTATTTTATGGCAAAACCAGCCTTCAGAAGGATTTGGACTATTTTCTTCCCTTTCTCATGATGATGTCATCAATGTATTGAAGGTGTTCTGGAGCTTCTCCCTGTTCCAGTACAGTCTGAATCAGTCCATGGCAAATGGTAGGACTGTGTTTCCACCCCTGGGGCAGTCGATTCCAGGTGTACTGGACGCCCCTCCAAGTGAAAGCAAATTGTGGCCTGCACTCTGCTGCCAGAGGGACTGAGAAGAATGCATTAGCAATATCAGTTGTGGCACACCACTTGGCTGCCTTTGACTCCAGTTTGTATTGAAGTTCTAGCATGTCTGGCACAGCAGCACTCAACGGTGGAGTGACTTCATTCAGGCCACGATAGTCTACTGTTAGTCTCCACTCTCCATTAGACTTCCACACTGGCCATATGGGACTGTTAAAGGGTGAGCGGGTCTTACTGATGACTCCTTGGCTCTCCAGTCAGTGAATGAGCTCATGGATGGGGATCAGAGAGTCTCAGTTGGTGTGATATTGCCGCCGGTGCACTGCTGTGGTGGTGATCAGCACCTACTGTTCTTTGACCTTCAGCAACCCCACAACAGAAGGGTCCTACGAGAGGCCAGGCAAGGTAGACAGCTGTTCAGTTTCCTCCGTCTCCAAGGCAGCTACACCAAAAGCCCACCTGTACCCTTTTGGGTCCTTGAAATACCCTCTCCTGAGGTAGTCTATGCCAAGGATGCACGGAGCCTCTGGGCCAGTCACAATTGGGGAGCTTTTGCCACTCATTCCCGGTTAGGCTGACTTCGGCCTCCAATACAGTTAGCTCTTGGGATCCCCCTGTCACTCCAGCGATGCTGATGGGTTCTGCCCCTATATAGTTTGATGCATTAAGGTGCACTGTGCGCCGGTGTCCACTAAAGCTTTATACTCCTGTGGGTCGGACGTGCCAGGCCATCGGATCCACACAGTCCAGTAAACCCGGTTATCCCTTTCCTCTACCTGGCTGGAGGCAGGGCCCCTCTAGTCTTGATCATGGCATTTGCAACTCACTTCCTGTACATGTGAATCAAGAGTCCCTCTATTATGCTCAGAAATAAAATCAGCACTTCTACTCCTCTGTCTGAGCACCTGCTCACTGGAAATTGGGGCAGCAGCGTTCCTGGAAGAACCTTCCTTAGTGATTGTTTTTCCTTGCAGTTCACGTACCCATGCCTCTAGGGTCGAAGTAGGCTTGCCATCCCACCTCATCATGTCCTCTCCGTCGTCATGCAGGTAGAACCATAGGGTGGCCCGTGGTGTGTATCCCCTCCTTTGAGCCAAAGGACGCTTATTCCTAACAGCTGAGACACTACTCTGTAGAGGTGGGGAGCAGGACATATCTTCTTTGAGTTGCTGGACCTCTTGGGATAGTTTCTCCACATCAGAGACTGGCGATGAAGAGATATTTGTTTCATAATTCCGGAGTCTATCAATCACCTCCGCCACTGTTGGTGCCTCGTCTCCTCTCCAGGACGTTACTGCCAATGAGTTTGCATACGAGGATGCTGAGCTCCGTACAAACTTTCGCCACATGGGTCGTGTGCACTGGGCTTCATCTGGATATTTGGATGACCGTTGATCATCCAGGTCACCATAAATCACCTCAAGCACAGCTAATTCCCTTAGATACTGGATGCCTTTCTCCATGGTTGTCCATTTTCCTGGGCGATATGTATCATCTTCTTTGAAGGGATACCTCTCTCTCACTGCGGACAGGAGTCGCCTCCAGAGGCTGAGGGCTTGTGTTCCTTTTCCAATGACTTTGTCAACACCCCCTTCCCCAGAAAGGGATCCCAGTTGTTTGGCTTCTTTTCCCTCTAATTCCAGGCTACTGGCCCCATTATCCCAGCATCGGAGCAGCCAGGTGACAATGTGCTCACCTGAACGACGGCTGAAATCTTTTTGCATATCTCGCAACTCACTCAAGGACAGGGATCGGGTGGTCTCCGTTTCATTTATGACTTCTTCCTCCTCTCCTCGTGATGGCCCTGCTTCTTCATCATCCCGTTCTAAATGAGTTGACGTCCGCTTCCAATATTTCTTCTTGTGTATGGGGGCGACTGATACTGGCATGGGTTGATTCTCTGATTCAGCTCCAGTGCCTGTCGTCGGGGTTTGAGTAGCCACAGTGCTTGTCCTGGGGGTTGGAGTGGCTGCAGTGCCTGTCATCGGGGCTGGAGTGACCACAGTGCCTGCCACTTTGCCTTTCAATCCAGAGACCTTCTCTTCCCCTTGGGAGCACTGAATACTGCTGAGCAGGGCTCGGTACGCATGGGCCAGGCCCCAGCACGCTGCAGTGATTTGTGTCTCTCTGGAGTTCCCAGCGTAACAACATACTTTCTCCAAATATTCTACTGGTTTTTCAGGATTCTGCACTTGTTCGGGGGTGAAACTCCAAAACACTGGGGGTGCCCACTGCCCTAGGTATTTGCCCATGCTATCCCACATGCCCTGCCACTTGTAACTATCAAGCCTTGGGGCAGATCTCTGGGTGATATTCTTAAGTTGCTTAGTCAAAACCAAAACAACATGCCCCAAAACTAACAATAAGTGCACCTTAACTACCCAAGGATGTTCAAGATACAAAAAGGTGGTTGTAATAGAGGCAGAGACATCATAGAACAAAGTTGCAAAGATACTATTCTGTATTTCCTCCATATAAAGTCTCTCAGAGGAGGAGGTATAATTGACAATTGCCTCAACAAGGTGGTATCCAAAGTACAGTAACAGTTTCAGCAAAAGCCCCAAATACCAGATAAAGCTGAAAATGAGTGTTTGCATAATAATCACAGCACAACACAGCAGACTAAACAAACCAACACCAATCTTTAACACCAACTGCAAAAAGGACAACGTGGTGCTGTGACCAGCAGCTGTTGTTATCTCCAACACTTGAGCCCCACGTTGGGCGCCAAAAAGACTGTTGTGGTTTAGCCGGCAGCTCAGCCCCACACAGTCGCTCGCTCAACTCCCCCACTGTTGGGATGGGGGAGGGAATCAGAAGGGTAACGCTCGTGGGTTGGGTTAAGAACAGTTTAATAATTAAAATTAAAAAAACCCCACAACAACAGAAATACAATGGAAACGAAAACAACGAGAGGTGCGAAACCCCGGGGGGGCAGGGGAGGGAGGGGGGAAGGGAGGTTTAAGGGGATAAACCACCAAAACAAACCACACCTGACACAGCCGCCCACCACCCACCGACCCGACGCCGCGCCACCCCCGAGCCGCAACTGCCCCCCCCCTCAATATACTGGTCATGGTGTCACGTGGTATGGAATGAACCTGCCATTGGCCAGTCGGGGTCAGCCGCCTCTGCCACGGCCCTGCCCCTCCCAGCCCCCCGTCGACGCAGCAGAGCGCGGGAAGCTGGAAAGGTCCCCAACCACCACAGTGAAGAGAATTAACTTCTTCTCAGCCAAAACGAGCACAGCCAGGTAAGACCTTGTTCGTCCCACCACAGCCAGCGCAAACTGCATATTGTAAGCTAACTCAAGTATACAGAAACGTAGTCATATGCCTTCCCTTTATCCGGATTTACACCCTGAGTGCTTTGATAGCACATAGATCAGATATTAACAATCATGAAACCACAACCCACATTGTCAGACAACTGCATAACACAGCCACATGCTCTTATAGATACTTAATTGTACGTGCATAAAACCTCCAACATCTGTGGAATGTGCCTTACAAATGTGCTGTATCCTGAAACTCAGGAAAACATGCATACCTTTTACCATTCACTTTCAGAACAGATTTTTGACAGTATTAAAGTTGTGGATAATTTCTTATCATGCCAAACATGGCTTAGGTAATCAAATGAAAGTTTGCTAAATATTTGGGATAGCTTAATGACTGCTATCTTCCCACATTAAAAAATTAAAATGGCTTATTTCATTACAGAAGTCAGCTGAACATGCAGTTGTGTCATTCATCAAGTAACTCAAAAGAATTATAGCTAAGTGGTTTGCACAATCTATATTTAGCTATTCTTACTTCTAAATACTTAGTCTCTAGATCTGTCCTTAAAGTATTCTTAAAAGGATTGGCAAGTATGTCTACATGTAAAATATGATAATCCTATGTTAATTCTCCTCCTTACCACTCTGTAGATGCCTGGGAACAAACCATTTTAAGTATTAAGCTTGCTTGAGTTTGTACTGCATTTGTATTCATTAACCATATTATTAGTGAGAGCATGTTAGAATTCTATGACTTTTCTGATAGATGCGTATGTACATACACTGGCTGTATTATTTATCTGTGTGCATGTCCATCTATCTATCCACCCATCTCCACTCCTGCATGCATACAGATCAATATGTGTCTATGTATATTTATGTCTTTCACCATTCTCAAGACATTCAGTCTACTTCTCTGGCACCAACTCTGGGAAACTACTGCTTTAGCTAATGCCCTTATGACTGAAAACAGAGTTCAATGCATCACAGACAGGAACCAAGGCAGAAAAGTAGAACAAACAGATGGAGGTGTAAAACAGGGAAGCATTTATGCTAAATTTAAGAAAAATAAAGGGATTAAGGGGATGTCACAAACTGGATGATTTAAGAAGGGGATTTCTTCTGAAGAGGGGATATATCTCCTGTAGAATAGAAATCTATCATGTATTCTAACCAGGGTTAATTCTAACATCTAGAACAAATCTAAATCTTAAAACCAAGATGAAGAGTTGGCTAGTGGTGTCTATTACATCTGTCAACTGTTCTACAAACCAGGGAGGAACTGTTTTATGTTTGGATTCCGCCAATACAATAACAATATTTATAGGCTGTCTTGGGAGCAATAATAATTTTACATGGTTTTCAGTATTCAACAGAGTATTTACAGGGATTTGAATCATTGTAACATGTTCAGATTGTTTTTTCCATCCTTCTTTAGAGATCCTGGATTAAGGAGCCAATCTCCCTTCTCTTCTCTGTCAGTCTACTATGCAACCTGCGTATTTGTAGAGCTATCATAAACAGTGAAGCAATTCTTTCCCTAAATCTTCTGAACTATGTTGCCCCCTTCTTATTCTCAGACAGCTGAGGACATTCATGCTCCAGACCTAACATCTGATCATTATGTTGGTCTAAGACAAGCCTACTATACCAATGTTTTTATTTCCAAGGGGTCTGAGCACTTGTGAATACCTATACCTTTATTTTAAACCAATCCAGAGCACTAAGGTTTGACAAAGAAAGCCCTGTGGCCATGGTGATATCTTGAAACCACACCTGCCTTATGTTTAAATTAGTGATTGAGCTCATCTCCTAGTGCCCCAAGTATTTCCGAGAGAAAATGGCTAGTGTATTCAGGAGGGGAGTGCTCTGCTACTACTTGATCCCACAGGCACACGTAGTATGGGGCTTACACGCAGACTCAAAAATTATGCCAATATCCATGCAAAAGAACCACACTGTTACACGATAGGTTTTAATTTGATCCCATGCTTAACACATCCATGTAAATCCCTAGTGCTACTAGGATAAACATCTCAGAAAACAGAAGTTATTTATTACTGAGTAAATAATTCCTTTCTTCCCCACCTGTCAGGTAAAAGTGAAAGAGACAAGCTGAACCACACATGCTGAAGATGATGATTTGGGTTGCATTGTCAAACTCATCACCAACTTCTTGTATGACTTGGAGGGGTTCACTTAGTTCTGAGGTGTTCCCTGCATGTGGAAATCCCCCTAGATGTCACCTGAATGGGAGGAATGCTGGTTTTGCTGTAAAATTCTGCTCTGAAATTACAGAGAAAGGGTGAGATTTGCTCAGGCTGTAGTTATGTTTGCTATAAAGTATTGCACATCTAATACCTAGAAGGTAAGAAAAGCACAGAGATGGTACAAAACTGCAGAAAACTGAGTGTAATGATAGCGACTCTGGTGATATTAGACAGAAAGTGCCAGTGTTACTGTCTACGCAGCATGAATGCAAAGGGGGAATCGAGAGCATTTACAGCTGTTCATCAAACAGTAAAGCCTCGTTGCGCTCCACTTGGCAGAGAAACAATTCTATTCGCACTTCTCATGATTCTTTTATTGTTGACTTGGATTTAGCAGAGTATACTAACATTTCAGCCCTGATGAAGGTGCAAGACTGGGAACATTGGCATATTTTGTGAGTATAATTCATTTTTTTGTTCTGGTTGGAATGCAGTGCAATGCAACGTTACTGCCGGGTGAACACCTGTAGTTAGAAAACACTGGTTTGCTCAGAGGGCCCAAAGCATGCCAAACTGTTCCCTGGAAGGAGATTTGAAAAATGAGCATTTAAAAAAATAAAATCCTCTTGTGCACAAAAAGAAATAGAAAAGCAGGCATGAAACTCTTATTTCAGTGCCAGATGTCAGAATGACAAAATCAAGAGTTTGAATTTCTTGGGGATGATTTTCAGCTTTGTCTCTAGGACAAACTAAGGCTTATCTCAAATGTTGTATGATCCAGTTCCTCAAAGCACCAAAATATATGCTTATGCCAGTTTCTCCAAGTACAAAAATGCATAAAAGTCAATGAAAGCAGTGCAAGGAATGATACTGAAACACTTTCCTTTAAGGTGGATTAATTTTACTTTTATGGAAAAATGTATTTTAAATGAAAAGTTTTTATTTCAAACTGTCGAAACATTCCATCATTTCATTTGGAAAATACTGAAATATGGTTTGGCTGCATATATTTTATCCAGTTTTGATTTACAGAAATGGTTCACCTTGCCCCTGTACCTTTTTTTAAATGTGTTCTGAAAACTTGACTTAAAATTGCAGGTAGTGCCCACCATCGTGAAACTCACTTTTCAGAGAATATCCATTCTTTGAGAAAAAGGACTCAAACACTTGATTTTCATGCCAGCATATTAAATTCCACTTTTCTATACAAAACCATGTCCACAGCCACTCTACTTAGCACAAAATACATTCAAAAAACAATGCACTTTGTTATTGCCTTCTTCCTACTCAGATCTGGTTTTCTGTCTGACTGTTGAAGCATTAATGGGACTGAAACTCATTTAAATTCATTTTGTTGGTACAATCTTCTTTTCCTTGCCTTTTGTTACCGTTGACATTATGAAAGGTGAACTCCCTGTTGGTGAACTGCAGTAAAATAACAGGTATTAGTAGATTCTGTGTTCTTGAGAATTTCCATTCTGAGTCTCCAAATCCATTTTCAAAGAGTTGCTGTTACTGTCTTGTTGTGGCTTAGTCCCAGTCAGCAACTAAGCACCACACAGCAACTCCCTCATTTTACAGACCGGTAAAATGAGGCAGAAAATCTTAAAAAAATCATATCCACAACAACAGACAGACTCTGGAGTTTCTTTTAATTTGTGGTACTCCCTGGATGTTGTTATTTGGCATTAATTTACACCAAATTTTCCTTTCCTCTGTTACATATCATGAAGTTTGACAGTCTCAATCTGATGTTCTAGATGATTCCCCACCCCTCTCTCCTTCCGCTGCTCTACCATGCAGTTTGTCCTCCAGGCATTTTACCGTTCTGTCCCATTTATGTTTCTCTCCTGCATTACTTTGGGCACTTCACCTTTTCAGTGGTTCTCCTACACTGATTTCCTTTAATGCCTTTTTTCATGCTGTGGTTAAACATTCTCAGATACAGCAAAAAGGAAAAGAAAATAAAACTTCTTTTAATCAGTTCAACTTCATCCACAAGGGGGGGGGGCGGGGAAAGCAACAGCATATGAAAAGTTGAGAGATTTTGGCAGTTCCTTTAAGATCATAATCTAACTGTGATACAGCTAGATATATACAAATATTTTGCAGTCTCACAAAAGCATAAGATGTACAATTATTTTGTGCTCGAGGAACACACATTTGACAAAGTCCCTGAAAAGTCTCTCCTGCAGAGCGGGGCTGTCTGAGGTAGCTGTTGTTTCCCAGAAGGAGCTCCTTAGAGAACCACAGTCTTTGGAGCAGATTCCCATCAGCCAGTCACTGTCCTAATGTGTTCCT
Organism: Phalacrocorax aristotelis; assembly: GCF_949628215.1. NCBI lineage: Eukaryota > Metazoa > Chordata > Aves > Suliformes > Phalacrocoracidae > Phalacrocorax > Phalacrocorax aristotelis. The sequence continues at coordinate 19,293,579 of NC_134283.1, forward strand.
TTACATTTAACTGCATTTTCTGATAAGTAATATGTTCATTTGAAAGATGTAATTTATTGCAGATGAGGCAATAGTGGCTCAACAGGATCAATGGTGATGAATTATACCTCTGAGACAGGAAGGGTCTGCTCACATAGATCAAAATTAGGCCCTCTATGTATCCATACATTAATCTGACATATTCTTTCAGCACATAACTTTGTTACGGCAGGTTTACAGTAAATAGAAAACAATACTAAAAATTGTATTCATGTCCCTACACAATGCTGCTATTTAATGCGGAAACACAAAATGTCCAGAAGACTCAGTGGAACTCTCATGTTTGCTACAATTAAATCTTAACAAAACATTCCACCATGAAGTCTATCAAACACAACCCATAATATTTTTGCCAGTATGCGTCTATATGAAATTGTGGTATTGCTCTGAAAATAAACATTTAAGACATATGCTCACTTTTATGCTCATCTATTACACCTAGGAACCTGGTATAAGAATCACCTCATCAGTGCTTCAGAATACACTATAAATATTAATTACAGAAAAAATTATAAAGAATAAACCAATCAATAATGCTGTACAAGACTAGTCTAATATGCATTGTGATTCTCTAAATGCAATGATAAAAGAGCAGATTATTTCCCCCCTCATTTTTCACAATGATCTTGTGTACTTTAAATTATCTACATCTATCAACTCCACATACTGGCCAAAGCTGAACCAGTGTTGACCAGACCCACAGAAGTCAATTAGTTATGCCAATTTGCTCCAGCTGAGAATTGATTCTCAGTTGTCTTTATACTTCCTATAGAATAATCTGTAGGAAGCATTGCTATAATGAAGCTTGGTCAACATGTATGCGAAATGTCAACATAAAATTCCTTCTCACCATCTTTTAGACTCCTTAAAATAAACAGTTTAAAAGAATCCAAACCACCACCTAGAAAACCTTAGGTTTTCATTAAAATGGCAGATAAATTTAAAATGACCTTAAAGGAAGGGGCTTCAACATCAATGATTTAGTAAAACTTTTTCCCCTCTTTACCTTTTGAAGATTTTCCTAAATTTGCAATGAAATCATTAAAAACATTCTCACCTAGATGCTGTTGATGAGAAATAATCATAAGAAACACAGCAAACAAAAGATCACAAAATGCATTAACTTTTACTAGCCATGCTGCTGTGCATTAGCATTTTTAAAAATGACCTCATTACCATTCAGTTCAACAAGCAAACAAAACCTGTTTATTTGATAATTTATTTATTCTAAAATAACACAACCTTTTTTATGTGCCCTTGTTATGAGCTCACTAACGTTAAAGGCGCTGCTACAATCAGTTAAGTAATTATCATAGGATAAAAGCTTTTACCATGGAAAAGTTTTGTTTGAAAAAGCACGAACTGCGATTCTCACTGATAGCTTTCACCAAGTGCAGGATTCAGTACATTGTAGCACAAAGGCCTAGATTATCTCCCTCTGTTAAAGGCTTAAAATTCTACAACCAGACCATGCCAGTTACCAGTATCAGATTATGATAACAAGATCATGTTCAGTTATAAAAACAAGTGTCTAAACTTTTCTCATGTCACTTTCTATCTAAGTCCCATTGCCAGTTGTGAAAGGACCCATCTGAATGTGTGTAGAAGCTCATTTTAAAGCTAGGTCTTTGAACTGGATTCATGGGGTATTTGCATAAGAAGATTTGGGTAAAAAGAATGGGCTGGTGCTGCATCTGCCCATTAATATGCCTGCTAATTCAGCACACTGTAAGCCTATTGATGTATCACAAAAGGCTCAAATTCAAGGACAGTTATCCTATTGCCATTGTTAGGGTTTGAATTCAAGTAATATGTTCACTATAGGAATACAGTTGTTACAATTAGATATTTTTCTATAATGGTATAAAGAACCGACGACAATCAGAATTACAATAATGCTGATAAAACTTTAGAATTCATGAATTCTATTATTTTAACAGATGCAGGTGCTGATTAATTTTGCTTTGCATAATACTTAGATCTCGAGTGCTGGAATACTTAAAGAGCAGCAGCAAATTGTGGCAATATAACCTATGAAAGCTGGCAGTCTCCCTTTAGTGCCAATGCACATTTATCTTGCTTACAAGAGTTTTAATAAAAAATTAAAATACCAAAACGAGTTTCAACAGAATGAAGGAAACCTACATTGTGAGTGCAAGTAGCGCGTATTTTAATCCTGCTTATGAAAAATGCAAAAGCCGTTCTTGTGCTATCAGGGGATACCCTACATGGAACATTTTTATGGTAAATATGAATTGTTTGAAAACACGGTATACTCACAAATGGAAAAAAGAGCAGAATCAGTGATTCATGCAAGAAGCGCAGAGCAGCCGCTGCACCAGCTCCACAGTGGATTCAAAGCAGACACTGAGGCAAGCAGTGAAATAGAAAGCTGTTAGCTGAAGCACTGTGAAGAGTTTTAAAAGCACACAACACAAATGGAATACTAAAGGACAGACTAAAAGGAAACACATGCAAAAAATAGCAAATTAAGTCTAGTTAAACTTAGTACTTCAAGGGTCCAGAGTTTGTTTGTGTTTGAGACCACAGCATGTCATGTAGGGGGAAAAAGTAGGAGAATAAACATGTGCAGTTACAAGGATTTTCTGAGACAGGCCGTGACAGTCTCTCATCGCTTTCCTCTAGTAACACCCCACCTCCACGGCTGAGGATCCGGGTGCACTGACTACCCTGTGGTGCCGTGTGCTCCCACGCTGGTGCATTGTACTGGTCCGGCTGGGCCACTGGGCGTGGGGGCACGGCTGCATTTTTTTCACTCTGCATCCCTCAGAGAAGACATCAAAGACCAGAGAGATGTGCTCTTTGTTTTGTTTGGTCTCTGACTCTCAACATGTGGTTTCGCAGGCCCAAACATCGGCACCTTTTAACCTATTCTGTTCAGCTTAGGCCTTAGCTCTATTTGAGCATTAGGGAAACTATAGTAACCGATAATCTGCCTGTTCCTGAATAGAAACTATGTACCTTGTCACACAAGAGCTGTGAAGATCACCATTCGGGACAAGTTCCTTTACAGGCCCTTGGCTTTCTTTGCTGGGGCCCAGCCTGTCCTGCTGAAAAGGTGTCAAAACCCTTCGCCTTTTTGTGACGGGGGATCTGTGTTAATGTTAATTTATATTTAACAAATGGGATATTGTCCCTTAGAATGTATCAGTATTTGATGATCTATTACAAATGTTTTCATCAAGTCATAAATGAGGGGCCTTGACAAAGGCGAAAGTTTTTTTAAGAGAGCAGGATGGTGACTGGGAAGGCAGAAACCCGTGTTTGGTTGGCTGGTTGGTTTTCTGTGCAGGTCCACCCCAGTGCAGGTGGTGACACAAACTCACCAACTCATCCCACAGCTGTGGCTTGGTCTTGAAGTCCAAGCAATGCACTGCAACTCGGCAGCAAGGCGAGAAGCAAAGTTTTGTTCCAGGCCCATGTTTGCCAAATCAAAAGTGTTCTCCTTCTGCAAGTTGCAAAAGAGAACTCTGTTAGTTGCTGGTTTTATGTATGTATGTATTTTGGTAGCAATCTGATCTCCTGCTTAATGAGCCTCCCCCCAAGCACAGAGAAAATGTTACCACCAGTCCCATTTTCACTCACTCAGTCTCTCATCTGGCACTGCACTGTCTTGTTATTAGCAAAAAAACCAATAACAACAACAACAACAACTATTATGTATATAACGTAGATCAGAGCCAGAAAAGAAAGGAACAAATGTCAAGGGTTCGAAGAAGCAATTCAAACCCAGCTTCATTTCATCTCTGCCACTCTCTCCTGACTCTGTCACACAACAGCCGCCTGCTAACATATTTCCCTCCAGTATAAATGACATTTTTGCTTTCTTTATAATAGTTTAATATTAATAGGGAGGGGAGCTGAATTGTTGACACTACAACCAAAATACCGTACTGCAAATTGAGGTATTTGGTATGAAACTCAAGACCTTCTGCATTAAGCTTTCTCATAGTGACCTGACATAAACTGGCAACTGGCAGCCGTCTGCTTTTGGCAGCTTGGCATATTTGGTCATTTATTGGGTGCATGTGAAGATCAAATGGGTTAAGATTCTTCTCCTTAAACAGCAGGGAAAAGAACATCAAAAAGGTGTAAATTTCATTTCCCCAGTTTTGATTAAGTCAAGCATGAAATGAAATGTAATACTCTCAAGTGGCAAGGGTTTATACTATTGATGTTGTTACTTCTGCTTCACAAAGCCCAATCAGCCGACAGCAAGTTGAACAAGCTAACAGAGTTTTAGGGTGGCCAGATGGAGGGTTTTTACTATGGTTGAAAAGACAGCTTAGTGCTTGCCTCTTCAAGCCAAGTCAATGCCAACTGTGTGAAATCCTGGCCATTCTACCCCTTCTTTTTTTTTTCCCTGCCGTCTTCTCAATGCTGGTGGCTAGCACCATACAGTCCTGATAAAAAACAATCCCTTCAGCAAAACAATGTGTTGAATGAATATTTTTTCTCAGAAGTGTTGCTTATCTTGCCCCAAAGATTTCTGAATTAATGATGCAGACCAATCTCATTACAGTATTTAAGCAAATGGGAAAACATATTGCATTTAAATATTATCTCAAAGTAGGCCTTTGCAAGAATTTTGTAGTTTCTCTGAGATTAAAATCATAACATTATTTGTTTTCAATATTGTGGCAAAGCAAAAATCTACTCACATGCTTTGGAAATAAATGAAGATTTAAAACTGTACCTTGTTCATCCATTAAGGGAAACTAGAGTTAATTCAGATTACTCAGATGCACACTGAGAAACTCTCTAGATCTAGATACAAAAGTAACAGGTCTTAAATTGAGTGTGGTCTTACTTCGTTAGGAAATTTGTCCTTTTTTTATAGGTGCTTTTTCAGGCCTCTTGTTCCCACTACATTCTCAAATTTAATGCTCTTGCCACTATACAGCTGGACTAGAATAGAGTGGCTTTAGTAAAGACTTAATAGAATCTTTAATGCTTCTAACAATCCACTCCCATTGAACTGCATTAAGTAGATATTATGAAAGGACAAAGAGCTAAATAGCTCAACATCAACCTCATTAGGCATGCAGGCAGGCCTTGAACCATTTTATGGGCAAGCCTATTGTGAGTACACTCACCAGGTTAGCTTTAAATTGCAAATGATACCCTGAAAGGGGAAGAGAAGTTTTGGAGAATGGCCTCACAAAAAGAAAATCATTTTAGGCTATAAGAAAATGAAAGGCATTGTTAAAATTGCTTTGACCGTAGCAAATGAAATACATCATGGACTTGAGAGGCTGAATGCTACACTTCAGGGTGTTTTTGGGTTTGTTTTATTTTTTTTGTCGGTTTAGGGACGTGGTTTTACAGCAAAGTCTAAACAATATACAATCTGTAAGACTTAATAATGGTGGCTCAATATACTATCTTGACCGAAGTTAAACAAATTATAAAAGCACAATAATTAAGCGGAGGGGAAAGACAAAGCCATCCCATTTGAATAAAACGCAAAGTGTGGAGAACGTTATGTATAAAAGCTTTCCAGCATAGCACTTCTTATTCCATAAGGATTCATTTAGTCTTAGCACTTCTGTATTCAAAAATATTTATATTAAAAAAACCCAAACAAAACCAAACAACCCAGTCTCTCAAGAATTGTTTGCAACTGCAAAGTGCTTTAACAACTGACATTATGATGCTGCAAGTCTGGGAACATATTCCCAAGCAGAGCCCTTCTCTGTCACCTTAGTGGATGAATAATTGTGCCTTTGCATATTCCTTGTCATAAATGGCAAGAATGAAGGGACCCTAAGGACCGCACTGGAAGGATTGGTGCTGTACAAGCAGAGTAAATTAAAACAAGGATTAGAGCAAGTATGATTGGGGATGACAAGCAGGGCAGTTGTCGCCACACAATGTGCCTTTTTGCCCATATGGTCTGTACCAAGCTTACACAGCACAAACCCTCTAACATGGATGCTTATTAAAGCATTCCTTCTTGATCAGGACATAAAGTCCTTAAAGCTTCATGTCATAGGAGAAAAACAGTGCTTCTTTCACAATTCAGGCAGCAGCCTCAAGAACTATTATTTATGAAGTTTTACATGCAACTACCCAACCTTTACTTTTCTTTTCTTTAGATTAAGATACCAGAAAGCCCATAAGTGTGAAAAATTGAAGTTACATTCTGCAATCATAGTTATGCATTGTATAGGTTATTAAATGTGAAAGTGAATTAACTGACAGCTGTATTTTAAATAAAAATCAGACATACGAGATATTTCAAAACTTCCTCCCAAAATATGTATTTGCAGTATACACAGAATTTGGGTGATTTTAAACTACCTTTAAGTGGATAATGAAGGTATGAAGGAAGCTCAAAGCAACATGAGAGGAAAATTTTTGAGTGATCATATATGATTTATTATGAACAAACCAGAAGAATGGGGCAGCTTTCTTATAGCTTACAGAAGCAGAAAAGAGCAATTTTGTCACTAAACCCTTGTGTTAGCTCACATGACACATGTAATTTTCTGTGCCTCAATTCCCCCATCTGTAAAATTGGAGTATCACAGAATCACAGGTTGGAAGGGACCTCAGGGATCATCTAGTCCAACCTTTCTAGGAAGAGCGCAGACTCCTGATGGGTCCCTCTGCTCACCCTCGGGCTTCTCAGGTACAAGGAACTGCCTTGCCTGCCCCGATCTAGAGCTGAGCCACGGGACTTGCCCGTGCCACCACTGTGCTCCTCACTGACTGCGTAATTATACATTATAAGCATATTACCTTTGCAATTATACCAAAAGCGCATATATATACGCGTATTTTTTTACTGTTTATTTGCTTTTTACTCAAAGATCACACCACTGGTACCAATTTAAAGAAAGAGATTTAGATTCCACAAATGTCCAGGAACAATTTAAAGTTCCAGAGAAGAGTTTTGCCCATAGCAAGATACTATTACGATGACGCTTTCTCAGTCTTGCAATAAGCTACTCGGATAGCGACAAGAAAACACAAGTGAAAGACCTTTTGCTTAAATTTTGTTCCTCTGTAGTCCGTAATACAGCTCTATCTGACCACAAAGCAACATCACATTTAGAGTATTCCTTCCAGCTTGATAATTTTCTCAGCCAGAACACCTAGTTCTGCAGTAGTAATGAACTTAGGAAAGCTCCCATGTGGAGTAGCAGACAAAACACAGCATTAAACAGGAACCAGCAAAAACACTGGCAGTTAGAACATTATAGGTGCATTCGGGAGTCATCCAAGAGTTCCTGCTAAACTAGACAGAGGCTTCTTGTAGAAAGCCTGAGGCCTTTTGGTAAGAGTCTCACAGCCTGAAGAAGAACCTACTAAATTGTCCTTGATTATAGCTCCTCGCAAGCTTGAGCCACTAGCACAGAAAATAATTATATAGGTTAGATTATTACTTGCTATCATTCCTGCTTTTGGATGTTGGGGTCTACCTCCAGAGTACTCGGATTATATCTCAAAGCCAAGCCCTCCCTGTGGTTTTTAGATTCAATAAAATGAGTATGAAAACATTCACTGTATCATAATAGCCCACATTCCCCACTTATCAGTAAGCCTTGGCTGCTGCAGAACAGCCCAAGCTCCAGGGATGCACTATAGCTCTCTCTTTTAGCAGGTAGGCAACTCTGAACCTTCATCAACAAATACAGTCCCAAATAAGCCTATTTACAAGAAGTTCTTTGGTCAGCTTTGATAAGTCTCGTTGTGTAGTTGTGGTGACATAAAAGATGTCCAATTCTGACAGTGTAAGATGAGACCATTTAGCAATAAGATGTCAAAGTTCAGAAAAGAAATGGTTTAGAAAAAAGTCCAAAACACCTTTTTCTCATGAAAACAGCTATCTAAATTTCAGCTGAGATTTGGTCATTATGCTCCACATAACATGCCTGAGGCATCCAAGAACTGCAAGCATTTGAACTCTTTCAGAATCTCTTTGTCAACCTCTTTTTGGCTTGGGTTATTTGCAGACAGTAACCTGAGCATCATATGTAACAATAATCAAGCCTAGAAAGTAGAGTTCTAAAACAGTTGCTTCACATGGGTATCTAAGGTTCCATTATCTGTATTTGTTTTTAGTAATTTACCATTTGAAATTAGCATTTTTATTACTTTCTTAATTACCCCCTCTGTAAAAATATAACTTCTGAGGACCAGCTAAAATATCTGAGTCTTTCATGAGGAGCAGGCAGGCGAGAGCTAAATTATGATTCCCATCTTGCTGGCAAACAGAAAGTAGAGAGGGGCTGAACAAGTACGTTTAGCTACTGGCATAAAAGCTGAGTAAACAATAATCAGAAATGAGTCACATCAATAAGTCTACTTGAGTCCAAAACTTGTCTAAAAGCTAAAAAGGGCTGTTTATCCATTGAGATAAAGATCCTTTGAAGAGTGAAGCTGAAGACCAGAATGGATAGCACATAAAGAAAAGGTATAGCATATTAGGTTTTTAATGTACTAATAATGATGTTTTATTGCAACAGTTCCTAAATCCTATATATACAGATATTTTTAACGCAGAACTTTACACTGGCAAAGAACAAGCTGAAAGAAATAGCTAGCAGCACTTAAGTGATGTGGGCTGCTCACCTGCTTCATCTTTTGTAGTCCTTCCTATCTTTAACTTACAAGCATCTTAGACTAGGTCTCTTCCCTGAAAGAATCCCCAGATTTTTGCTTTTCTGCACGCAGCTTCTCTTGGGATGTAACTACTGGCAGAGTGTTGAAGAAGATCACAATAACCTACATGTTAACTTTACTCAGCACCTAAAAACATAAGCAGATGTGCTAGAAAGCTTGTAAGTTTAACAGATGCTACTATATTTACTTCATCTTCTGAGTGAAAAAATCTTTGAACTATTAGCTTTCTTGTTTTAAGAGCCATTTGACTTAGACTACAGTGTATCAATCAAACATTGCATTCAAAATTATTAGGGCTTCGAGGGAAAGCAGACAGTAAATCCTGACCTGGCTAGCCATTATTTGGATGGATGTATTCATATTTGTTAGGATGGCTGGAAGCCTCTTGGTTCATGTCTAAGTTTTGCCAGACACTGAAACAAATTAGAAAATACAAGGTATGCCATGTTATGGGTACAAGGGACACCTGCATCACTAACAATGAACAGATTTCATGTGTCCATTTTGTCTACTCCTCAGTAAGATTCGGGCATTAATCTGCAGGAGCACAGTTACAGAAAAGAGTGGCCCAGTAGTTAAAGCATCAAGCCTAAGGTTTGGGAAACCCAGTTGAAATCCCTGTTATATGAGAATCTCTTGATCATTTAGGTTGAGATACTCAAATGTATTTAGAATCCATACTCCTGTCATCCTCCTAACTCTTAATGAAAATAAGTAAGACTTCTAAATTTGTCAAAGAAATGTATTAAGCATCTAAATTCTCTTTGAGGATCAGGACTTGAGACCCTTTGTCCCCAGTTTCCTGACTGTCAAACGAGGATGACTGCATTGCCCTACTGGGCAGCAATATCCTGAAAGTAAATGCCTTATAGACTTGGAAGCATTCAAGGTTATAGATATGGGGACCAGATAAGCACTGTAAATACGCCAGTTTAAAGAAACATGGTTTAGTGTGATTCTGTTTCCACATTGATATGGTTGAAAGGGAAACAGCTTCTTAAAAATGTTATGTTGAAAGCACATTTTTTTCTTACTAAGAGAGATCTGAAGGTAACTCTTGTGCAAGTCTGGGCTTTTATCTGAAAAACTCTGTAAACACTGATATGATAATTATTTTAAGCATGATTTTAAATATTGCTTCTAATATTCTTGGAAGTTCTTTTAGAAAGAACAGGAATAAACAGTTTTTTACTGGAATATTTTAGACAGCTACTCAAATTTTCAAAATGTGTACAATTTCCTGTCTGTTTATATAGGGAATTATTGACAAGCTGTGAAGAGAGATCCAATGAAATAAACATGAAGGACTTCTTATTTCAGCCTTCTTGCTTAAATTCTAGATTGGAGCTACAAAATTAAATCAATAGATTACACATTCGAGAATATTTCACATGAAGTGACTTCTGCTCAGTCGGATCTAATCTGCACTGAAATGTAAACCAATCAGTCTCTAAGAACTTTAAAGTATCACCAGCTTCATTGACTTCATATTACTTATCACTTTAAACGTATTTGAAAATAAGCCCGGAGAGACTCTGTGAAAGGAGGACATCAGGTTTAATGGCAAGGTGATAGCACAGTACAAACCTTTAAAGTAATTATTACTGCTCTGATTTTAAAGGCAATTTTCCCCTGCACTCCTCCCCCCATCCCTTAAGATTAAAAAATATTTTTCAGCAGGCTTCATACCAATTGTAATACATTTCAGACCTGTCCAGCTGATGTCCTGAAATTCCTATACCTCCTGATGTCACCATTCCTCTGAAAACAGGTGAGCTACATATGACTAGAAAAAGCAGTCTTCAATCCTGCCAAGACATGCCTAGATATGTGGTTAACCTGACACACTGCAAATAGCCCCATAAATCTGAGTATGCCTGTAAGTGTTTGTGGGCTTGGAGCCTACATGAACATCCACCTACAACTTCCACTGTATGAAGATTGAGTTTAGGATGGGTGAAGACTGCCAACAGGCTTCCCCCAGGGTCTATCTAGAGACAGAGCCTAGATCCCCAGATACCACTTTTTCATTTAATTAGTAAAGTTTTCATGTGATATTTTGACAGAGAATTGTTCTACCTGTCCTAGCAGAGTTACAAAACATGTATTTCTATCGCTTTGCTTTTCAGCACTTCCACTGACTTAAAACAAACCTTGAGCAATGATGAGCCTTAAGACAAGGGGAAAAGCAGAAGACAACTTGAACCCTTTTTTTTGTGTGTGTGTAGTAAGAGAGAGGAAGAGAGAATTAACTGCAGTGTTCAATGATCTCTTTCCACAATAAACAGAGACAGGATAATTAAAAACTTTTACTGAAATATCTATTAATATTTTCTAAGTATATATGACATAATAGTAGCTTATTTGTTCCAGTGAGGACTGTCTGAAATGGAAGTTCAGTTTCTTAGTGGAAGCGAAGGTAGCTCCTATCATTATTAAATGATAAACATGTAGGTACTGAGAAAACTAATTAAATTTTGTTGAGTTATCAGGAAGTCCCTTATGAATATCCTCTGGGGTAGTCTCTAATGTGAAGAGATCTCAATTCTGTGGTTAAATAATTTGAAAAGATTAATTAGTAAAGAATAAGCATTAAAGACAATCATGAGAAGATAAAGGCGACAATTTTTTTTTACTTTTACCAGTTTTACAGCTCTACCTGATGAAAAAGCTTTCATTGCATAAAGCAACTATTAACAAGATAGGTGCCTGAATTATTTTTAAGTATTTATTAGCCGCACTGTAGAAATAAAAAACATTCTGAGATGAAAACTTAACTTTAAACCAAATCTGCATAAAGGATTAAGCTCCTTCCAGTTCAGAACTACTCTTCAATCTCAAATTGGGAAAACTGATCTTTATCCTGAATTTCTTTTTGTTCCTCTGGAAGTTCAGTTTAATCCAGCTTTCTTAATTTTCACCTTCTCCCTAAACCTTCTAGGCTTGTTACATGATAGCTAAGGATCGTTATCCACCCAAGCTGAGGGGGTTTTCCCTTCATTAATTTCTGTAAGAAGATTACCAGTGCTTGTTTGTTGTTGTTTAAGCAAATGATTTCCCTAAGCTCTTTGTTTTTCCAACTGGTTTACACTTTAATGCCCTTGATTGAATTTCAAAGAAGAGATCAACTTGACCAACCAACTCTGTTTAGGGGGGAGTAAAAAAAAAAAGAAGGAAGGAAGGAAGGAAGGAAGAACTTCATGTGAACTATTTAAGCAAGATGAGTGCTTAAAAACTTATTCAACCATTTAGTCAGAGATGCATCATAATTAGCATATCGTTCAGGACTTGTTTAGTTTTTTAAGTCAAGGTGACCAAGGTGACTTTCCCTGAAGATTAAATTCTCTAATTACAACTGAAGTGTGTCACACCTAATAGGGTATTTTTACTGATTTAGTCCTACATCTTTCCCCCCCAAACATGTCTTCATTGCAAAGGTGTCAGAATCTTTTGTTAATTTGAAAAGGGGTGGATGGAACAGACAATTGAAGATTGGGTATTTACTGTTAGCAGTTTGAATAACATTCCTACTCAAATAGTAATTTTTGTCAAGGAACATATTCAAAAGAATTTACTGTGATATAGTCTTACCTAAGCTTTTACGCAACAAATGCAGCGTTTCAGCACTCTGGGCCTCTCAATGAATTTTGTATATATAAATTTGTACACACACGCAAGCTAAGTCAGGAAGATATAACAGCTTTAGGTAACATAGCCTGAGTAATTATCTTGATTTAGATGATATTTTAGAATTTTCACATGGGCTAAGCAGCTAACCTCAGTAAAAACAGTCAAATTTAATTCCATCAAACCCCACTAACAGTTTGATGATATTTGTCTACGAGGTCCAACCCGTATTCATTCACTGAAGTATATTTTTTTTTTTTTTGTGGGATTGCAACCTACTTCCAAGAAAACCTGGCAGAATATGACTATTTCTACAGGGCTACTATAGGACTACTTTATATTTTCTTTTTACATTGTAAATTGCAGAAAAGGCAGGCTTTGCAGATCACAGACGAACGAATACAGATACATAAGCGTTGTCCAGAGTTACATACATGTTCCCAAACTGGCTATTTTGCCAAAAGTTGTTCTGCTTTTCCTACTGCTGGCCATGGGGTAGTATTCTGAAATAGCTACTCTACATTTAAAAAAAAAAAAAAGTTAAAATTGAGCTCTTTAGTTGCATTTGAGGACTAAAATTATATATGGCACAAAAAGTGTAACCAATAACTATTTGAAAATCAGAATATTTGCCACAGGATTAAAATGACCATTGCCAAGTGGACACCACCCCAGACTTGCCCCAGACCCTGACTATGATGTTACTTGTCAGCCAGTCTCTTTCATCTGCTTCCCTTCCCAGGAACCCCACCCCTTTTACTGCTAGATCAATTGAACAGACACCAGAGGCCCTGGGAGCACATTCCCCTGGTACTTACAGAGAAAGCTTTTTTTATTTATATAGACTGCACAGGAAGAAATTATTTAAAACAAACAACAACAACCCCCTCCAAACACACCACACTGTGAACATCAAGACACAAAAAGACAAAAAAAAAAAAGCCTAAAAATCAATATAACTTAAATTCATAAGACTGAAATTACAATTCTGATGCTTAGAAGCTTTCAGAACCCCACAAAAGCAGCATTGTCTCTAGCCAGACTGCACCACACCTAAGAAAGTACCAAAACACCACCGTACACAGAGAGGCAACTTCAGTTGTTGCCTTACAGTGCAAAGGGATCATTAACCACAAACACTTAGGGAAGAAATGGACAACTCTCTAAATCCTGAATCTCAACGGAATGAGAATTGTGCACCAGCTAAAATGGTGAGATGAAAGAAAAAAAAAAATGAAGTAAATGTGAGTGCTACTCACTGTAAAATTATAAAAACAGGCAAACATAGGGAATTAAATTATTATTAATAGTGTTCTAAATTGACAAGTGAAACCTATTGTTAATATACAATATGAGAGTTCAAGAGCTGATGAAGTGTGCACCCTAAGCAAGGCTTGTGGTCATGATTCTCCTCTGTAAGTGGCCTTACACACTGGCTACTTTACATTCCACTGTGGTCTATGCCAGTTAAGTGCCTTGGAAACTTTGAGAACATGACCTTATAAAAGTATATTGTAATGAGGGCATATTAAAATGGGAAGCCCATCTATTTTAACTTTACTAGCAACAAACAGCACTAGTGAATTCAACCATGTCACACTATCAGCATGCTATGAAAACTCTCACCGATATAGATGTTATGCTGCATGAGATTTCCTTTCCTTTTTTTTTTAATTAAGAATACCACAGTATTTCTGTACTTCAGTGTCATGAGGTATATTGATAAACAGGCAATCATTAGTTAAAACCCAGGATATTCAATCATGAGCATTAAATTATTGATTTGACATTTATCCTGCCATAAGTGTCTTCTTGTTAAGTGTTTCAATAATCTAATTTTAGGTTTTTTTTTCTTCGAGATCTCCGGTTTCTGACAGACCCTTATGTATATCCAGCAACTTGTAACAATGTCACACTAACATAACCAGGCGTTGAATTATAACAGTTCTTATTTTGAGAGCTGGAGACAAAATTATCCTACCCTATTTCTAAAGCAAATAGACTTTAGAAACAATTCATTTCTGCACAACAAAATTCAGTACTGAAATGAATAATTAAAAGAAACATGGTGTAATCCATTCTAATTAGCGTACACTAATTAATTCACTTTAAAAATTACATTCAAACCACACATATGTATATACTTGCAACTGGTATATAAACAGTGCCTATACTGTATTAAAAAAACCAGCTTCATTTAGGAAAAAGATACACCAATAAAATTAATTCATGAGGATGTATAGCATTTTAACAAAGGAATGTTGTCACTTAAAGTAATATCCACATCTTTATATATCTTTTCCCAATCTCACCTCCTACTGCCAACACCATCAATTTCAGTAGTGCTCCTTCCCCTATCTCTTTCAACATCGAAATGCGGGCCTTCCAGTATCATTATTATCAACCTGAGCAAACTAAATGTGAAAAGGTGCCACTAATAGGACAGCTTTTGACATCACATCTTGAACCAGAATAAGCAAACAGGCAAGTCAAATCTTCAGGGTCAAGCTTTGAAGTCAATTTTCTGACCCGGGAAATCATGTTATGTGACAGTGATGACAAACGGTGAACACATGCCTTGTATAAATATGTCTATGAATGTTGCTTTACAAACATTCACAGTCACCATCTCACTGTAGCCAACTATGAAAAGAAAAACGGGAAGTTTACACTTTGAACATCTACTGTTTGACACACTGCTTTAGCAAAAAACTCCAAGTTTAAAATTGGCTTCTTTTCTTAAGTAGATTTAAAAAAAACCGAGGTAACAATAAAAAAAGCACACATACACCTAATTTTCAATTAACCTTCAACATCTAAACAGATCCAGAGAACAAGTTTATGCATCAGTGCAAACATTTTGCTATTTGTCTCCTATGCCTAAAGCACTCTTCTAGCAAAGCTTTCTAGGCACAGGACTGAAAAGTCATTGTTTATTGATTTCAAAATCTAACAGACTAATTATATATTTGTAGATGACTTGACAGATTTACAAAACTGCTATATGATTTTATAATGGAACATGCTCATGTTAATCTCCATCTATGGAGATAGCTAGAGGGGGCTGACCTTTATCTCATATTTAAAACACAGGCAATAACTGAAATTCATTTTCAATTTATTTTCCAATCATATAAAAGGAGGGGGAAAAGATTACTTTATTGAATCTTTTTAGCTGGTAAAAGGTTGAAGACACACAGTCTTGATGCCTTCCAAGGAGCTACAGGGATGGTCTATAGGGAACAGACTTAATCGAATAAACTAATCTTTGCTGTGGAGATTAAGTAGATGGCTACAGCAGCAGAGTAACAGCAGAATGCAAAGTATCAGCGGCACCATCAGCTGCTTTAAAGGTGCTGAAGGCAGTAGGAGAGCTTCCCTGTTGCTTCTACCCTACTGATCCTGCAAATTTGGTAAACTTCGTCGAAATTTAATAATGCTGCTGTATTGTATTTGCCTGCTGAGCAAACAGCCCGGTGCTGCAAGGCACATATATGGCAATTTACAAGGTTTTTTTGGAAGATACTGTAACTGCTGATACTCAAGCCTGGGGCCTTTAAGCTGAAGAGAGCATATACAGTGAACAACGTCAAGGTAAATAGTATCTAGAGGTAAGGATGCGTTTGAAGGCAGTTCCTGACAGTTGGTAAAGTGCCTTACTTTGCAAGCACATCTTTTCAAACAGTCTTTGATTCCCTATGCCAATATACATGAAGAACTGAATTAGGCTGGGCTAGAATCTGTCATGATATATGTCTAACATATTTCTGCTCTGTTATGTTAGCTTAAATAAAATCTAGCTATTTTGTTGGGTTTCTTGTTCGTCCTGTCTCTTCCATTTAGCAGTCTGAGATGGAAATCCTGACTAATTATGGTCTACACGTTTCTGAGGAAATGGCAGAGATGGCACCTCTCCCTGCAGAAAGGATATTTTTATTATGGCTTAGAAGCAATCCAAAACACACAACTGTTCCTGCACTTTAGGCCTGGCAATGAAAAGTGAAGCAAATCAGAGTGGGAATGATCCAGGTTTCAACATACACAATGAACTTATTTAATAATAATAAAAAGAAACATTTCAAAAACAATTACTGCTGCCTTTGGATCCTGTAACTTGAAAGAAAACCACAGCCACTCTGCTCATTCCAGCAGCTTACAGTTCACAGTGTAAGCAGTGCTTGTCAATATGAATCAGCTGTGAAATGCAAGGCTATGCTAGGACTTCAGTTTAAATTGGCCATCTCTGCAATATTGTTATTACAGTTAATAAAAACTGTTGCCTAACACTTTGACCACAGACCAGTGGAGCCGGGGTGGAGTGGGGCTGGGGAAAGGGTATGTGCCATGGGGCAACACTTAAGGTAAAAAGTATTTGAAGGAAGCTGGTACTGTGGGTTACTTCTGGAGGTGACAGTCTTGCTCAAATATTGATTCCCTATGTGACAAAGAATGTGAAAGAGATGGTAAATTAATTTCCAGTGTGCTTCAATAGCACTTTAGCAATAATAAGCAACTAGTGAGGGTAGAAGCTGTCTTCCTCTTTGTCAACAAGATAGGGGCTATCAAAGGACATATAATAAACCCCCCAAAATAAAAACATTTACTTTTTTTCTTCTGTCCCATTTTTCATTCAGGCTACAAACTAGAATTCTTCCTGTGGCTCCCCTGCCACCAGTGTCACACATGAACTCCTTTCGCTAGATGCCACCTATGTTTACCTCTTTCTTACTTAACCCTCTCCCATCCTAACTCTCTAACAATCAGATTATTTTGGACTACATATAGGGGATAATTATAATGATTATTTTAATAATGTGCTATGATTATAGCACACAAAAGTGTGCAGGAAGGCTCCAGTACCCTCAGGGCAAGGGTCACATTAGGGCATTTAATATAGAAGACCAAAATGCACCAGCATCTACCCTGTCTCTCAGGTTCCCTGGGCAAGTCTGAAGTGTGGCCACAGAGAGTAGAGAGTGCCAAATGCTATCATCACCCTTCCCCTCTCTGTATGGTGTACAGCCACCTGGGCACAAACTCAGACTCTCAGAATAAACAAACAGTTTGTCCTGAAGCAACGTCCCACAGTAGGGAAAAATACTGACTTCTCAAAGACTGAGCAAACTCTGAAATTCTGTCTGAAAACAAAGAATGGGTACTGGAAGACAACCTTCTATCAAATTAAAACACTGTTGATCCAACAGAGCCTGAACCGCTTACAAGCTGTGTTTGAGACTGAAAACTTCTGGTGTGCCAAGGCACAGCCCATTCTGAATGGAAGTTTTGCTATCAAGTTATTTGGAAGCATAACTAATGTAGCCCCATGATCTCTGCTTCTGCCTCCACAACACTAAATGGTCTCAAAAATGTCAGCATTTCATGCTCAGAGAGGAAAACAAAGAAGCAATGTATTAACAGATGGGCTCAGACTATGCTTTCCAGAGGACAGATAGAAAAGGCAAAGCTCTGAGGAGGACCATGAGGACAGGTAAATCTGCCACCCTAGGAAGCCGCAGAACAGAGTTCACACACAGAGAAGTCAACTCCATTAAGATAAATCTGTGGACAACCAGGCTGCTTGCCAGAAACAGAGCTGCAGCAAAGCAGCTCAGCTCATGAAGAGTATGTTTACACAACAGTCAAAGGGGTAACTGAAAAGTGTTTAGCTAAACCATAGCCAGCTTTACACTTGCCTGCTCAAGGGCAGCCTGTGGTTGAGCTGCAGCACACAGAGCTCAGTGCAGCCCAGTGCTCCAGTGCTTACTCAGGTGAGTGCATTTTGTAACCTGCACCTCACACCAAAATATCCAGATTGCTACCAGTCTTTGAGCTACTGATCCAAATCTTACTCAGCCATGTCTAAAGAGGCTGCAGTCACCCCTTTGACACCATTGTGGACATAACCTTTATGGCAGAAAGCAAGCAGGAAGATATGCAATAACAAATTAATCCTAAAAGCCAAACTGTCTTCCATGCCACAAAACAAGCAAGAGAATAAACATTAGTAACAGATTACAAAGAGCTGACAGGTATATTTCCAGTGGGAATGGAGTGAAAATTGTCTATACTTCTTCCACAAAACTCGAGCCATGCAGATTAGTTATTGTTCATTAAACAGGTTCTTTTGACCAATTTTTGTTACCTCATCAATATTTTTCTTTATTAGAAAAATGCTATCAGTAGGATTAGCTATAACCTACTGAGATAATGGTTTTTTATGCTGATGACAATGTGATCACTGTGTGAGTTAAATGACCTTTGCCCCTTGCCCCCACGAGTTGTGTAATGAAAGAATGCATTTAAGAGACAATTATTAGGTTAATTTCCTTACTTGAATGGAGGACATTGATGCTGTGCTCCTGTTATTGGACCTACCTCCAGGTAATAACAATGCAAGTGAAATAAGAAAGAAGGTAACTGGTGGACATTGCACTGGAAAACTTGAAGTGCTTATTATTAAAGGGGGAAAGCCTGGGTATAAACTAAACAGAAAAAAAGAAATCATTAAACAATGCAAAGCTATCAGAGAAAAATCTGAGGAAGTAGAAGAATTCAGACATAAGAAATCAAGAATGCAAAACTAGTGGTCATGTGTGGTAAGAAAACACTATTTCTGGAAAACATGTGCAGATTAAGTAGCTAATTGTCACTTGTACTGCAGCAGCCCCCAGTAGTTCACTGTCCCAGAAAGCATACAGCCAGTTAAGAGATGGTGAGCCTTTACACAGTGTGCAATCTAAGGAGACAAAGAGCAAAACTGCACTCATTCAAACTCCCAGAAGTATCCACGTCAAGAACCACACACCAAAAACCTGAGCCCCAGTCATAAACACATGGCTACTCTCAGTAGAAGAGGTTATTCCATGTGAGACCAATCTTTAAACCAAGCAGAGTGATGCACAAAAAGAGACCTGGAGAAAGTACAACATTTAGCATTATGAGGAGCTGCCAGTTTCTGATTTAGAAGGCAGAAATAGCAACATATCATCTGAAAGCATAAGCTATTAGGTGTGGAAAGGCTCCCACTCCAAGCCCAGAGGTGTCTGTGCTCCCAGCTGTGCCCACACACCACACCACTGGCTAATGGGGCAGCAGGTGGGCTGGTGAGGGAACTTGCTGCCTCTTCAGCCTCTGCTTCAGCCTCTTCAGCCTTGCTGCCTCTACAGCCACCATCAGAGCTGGACAAAGGCTTCACTTCTGCCACTGGTCCTTTGCACCCTCTGACAGTAGAGACCCCCAGTGTTTGTACCTCTTCACTGACAGCTGCCTGAGCACATAAGCACATGATACCCCCCTGAGCCATCAGAGCTATGCTGCATTACATGTATCTACCTAAACCAATGCCTCCTTCAAAGCACAAGAACCAGAGGATGTCCCCACTTTACTGGTGGGGGAAGATGCTAATGGCTAAATAGCATAGCACAAGCCAGGTACAGAAGCAGTAGATCAAAATTTTCCTGCCTGAAGAACCTCTTCATGCACCTATGCACTCTGTAGTCCCTCCTTCCCATACACGGTCCCTCCATCACCTGTGTATACCACTAATTTTCTATTCAAGAACAGGAAGAAAACCACTATTTACTAGAACACCATACCCACATACACTCCCGGATCTTTACAGCACTGCAACAAGGTTTCTAGCTGCTGTCACTACCCGTTTATTGTCAGTGAAAGAGCAACGGATTGCTCTTGCTTTCTGCTGATGGCCTTCTATCCCCCAGGGGAAAAAGCATAGGCTAATCTGGAAGATTAGCAGGCTACGGACCAGGCAATCACAAGCTCCCACCCTGTCTGTAACATGCTTGAACCAACGGCTTGCCTGGCAGGGAATTCTGATCCCACACATCTTCTGTCAGGCCCTGAAAAGTTGAATCCCGCAGAGGCAAAGATCTGCACTTTTGTCATGGTGACAAGCAGCATACATCTCATCCTAAGCAATCCCACACTGCTAGCTAGGTTGAAATGAACAGATGCAATTTTTCTCAAAGGGCCCAAAGAATCTCTAAGTCCCTTTACTTTTATTCAATGCAAAAGCTATACTTGGTTCTGCAGAGCAGGGCACATCCTTCCAGTAGGCACATTTCCATCTTGCCCCAAGCATACAAGCAATATAGTCTTATGCTTAAGCAGGGAGAGCAGTATAACCCTGCTGACACTGCTCCTGAATCAGACAGCAGCGATCAAAGCTCACTCTTCTCACCACAGCGATGCTATTTTCAGAACTTTTAGCCATAAAGAAGACTTAGCAGACTCACTTAGTAATGTAAAGCTCTAACTGTGAGCCAATGGGGCACTCTCATTACTTGTAACTTCCATACACTGGGAAACCCAAGTTTCTTTATGAAGCAAGAATGTGCTTTACTGGCACAACTAGTGGCCAGTGAATTGCTCTGCACTGAGAATGTGAAATTTGAATATTCCCACTTCCACTCTGCCAGGCTGATGTTCTGTGCTCTTGAACAGATCTCCTATCCCCTTTATCTGCCTTGGATGTAAAGATGCTGAGGGCACAAACCATCTCATTACATCTGGCAAGTAGAACAATGAAATCCCAAACTCAGAAATAACACATCGATGGTTACCTTAGAAGCCTTTTTTTTCCTTTAACTTAAATTGTAATATTGCCAATTGTTTTGGCATTGTTGGGATTCTGTCGCCCTAGGATTTACTCTGGTGAGAAACATGGAGTGCAGTCCAGATCCCACTGACAACTATGACAAAACTCTTGCTGAAAAAAGTCATAACACAATTTGAAATGCTCATTACCATTACCAAAGTTAAAAAGAAGCCACAATAAAAACTAAAGTGTAAAAATTGAACTCTGTACATAATGAGCTCCACCAAAAAACATTCCCATTTTTATAATGTAGAAACATTCTCTCCTTTTACTAAGGCATCAGAATAATTCCCAGTATTACTTTAGAAATGCATCTTTTACCATTAGTTTAGGATTTTGCTTGTTTTAAGCTATAAATATTATTTACAGAAATCAATATAAACATGTAAACTCATTTTACACCAGAATCATTACATTTTAAATGCATAAGAAAAAAGGCTTTTTAACTCTATATTAATGTATTATGTTGTTGTGGTTTAGCCCCTGTCAGCAACCAAGCACCACGCAGCCGCTCACTCACTTCCCCCCTGCTGGGACAGGGGAGAGAATCGGAAGAGTAAAAGTGAGGCAGCTCATGGTTTGAGATAAAGACAGGTAAAGCAAAAGCTGTGCACGGAAGCAAAGCAAAACAAGGAATTCATTCACTACTTCCCATGGGCAGGCAGGGGCTCAGCCACCTCCAGGAAAGCAGGGCTCCATCACGCGTAGTGGTTACTTGGGAAGACAAACGTCATCACTCCAAATGTCCCCCCTTCCTTCTTCTTCCCCAGCTTTATATACTGAGCATGATGTCATATAGCGTGGAATATACCGTTGGTCAGTTTGGGTCAGCTGTCCCGGCTGTGTCCCCTCCCAGCTTCTTGTGCACCCGGCAGAGCACGGGGAGCTGAAAAAGTCCTTGACCAGTGTAAGTGCTACTCAGCAACAACTAAAACATCTCCACATTATCACCACTGTTTCCAGCAAAAATCCAAAACATAGTCCCATACTAGGTACTATGAAGAAATTTAACTCTATCCCAGCTGAAACCAGGATGATTATATAAATATTTATGTTTTGATCTGCAAATTCTGAAAAGGCAAAAAAGTAATGCCATGAATACTTACAGAAAATCTGAGTTTGCACAGAGGTTTTTCCTTACTGTTTTAGCCCTTCAACAGGTATTAATTTATGTGGGTTTTACTGTCTATTTTATAGACATTCCAGTGGAAAATGAAACATTTAAGTATGCAAGCTTTAGCTAATCCTCCAACACACAGCCTATGGACTTGGTAGGATTATCCCTTATTATAATGCTGTTAGAACTGATACAAAATTGCAGTTTAAGATTAAACTCAAGAATTTCTATAAATGCATCTCTCTGCCTTTTCCATTTTGCTCTGTAAAAGTATCTAATATTTTGAAGCACTCCTTTAATAGTCTCAAACAATAATTGGTGTGGAATTTTAACATCTATATAATCATGAAGTGTTACTTCATGCAGTGAGCAATATACCTAACACAAAGTTAGCATTTTTCCCCTCAGTCTAACCCAGCATTCAAGACATTGAGGAAAACAGTGGCACATTTGAATATAATTTTAGATTTGTTAGGGCAACCATCATATGTAGCAACAGTGTTTTATTGTTTTCATTCAAACATTTTAGAGCTGCTGTATTATTAAAAGCCTCATCCCCTTCCCTGTTATTTACTGCTAAATTTCTTTTCAAATATAATACTGCTAGTTAGGGACCCACTCCACTGAGGGACCCACGTTGATTTGCATCCATTGGCTATGCTAAATGCTGAACCTAACAGATGGGAATCTAATTGCAGACCTGTTGTCTGGACATTGTTAACAAATGCAGAAGTAGCAATATACAGGGCTTTTTGGAACTGAATTTGGTCAGGCAGCAGGGGAACTTCAGTTAATTACCAACATCTGAATTTCTTGTTTAATGCAGGGAAAGGCAAAAACAGAGGACTGAAAACTGATCAGAAAAATCATAGACATTAGATCACCCAAAGCAGCTATTTTGGAAAATTGGGATGAGGGTTCCATGTCCATACAATGCAAGAGTCCATTTTTGTGAAGTAGCTTCCATGTGAGAAAATAAGACAACAACTGTAAATACAATCATGTAAAAAATATTTAGCTTGTGAACAAAGGCATTGCCTCTAAAATGGTACATAAACTGTAAACATCATAAAGACAGGTATTAGTATTAGACTTAACAGAGCGCTAATATGCAAGATTGAGCTTATTCTGTGACTTTGCTTTGAGTGTCAGAAATAGCAAGGAGATAAGATTGTCTGCAGAAAGCCTTCAAATTTGGTAATTTCAAATTACCAAAACCTGTAAATTTTTCAACATTTTTTTGTTAAACAAAGAGGCAGTTGCTCTTGTAGAAAATTATTTCTGCTGCTTTCACCCCACCTCCTCAAAATGCTGAAAAAGAAACAAAGACTATTGTTGTAAAGTTTACAAAGTACCCAACACAACCTTATGCATTTTGTACTGAAGATGGATGCCGATTTTCTGTGGCATTACTCTATTCAAATTGCTCTCTTCAGGTTGCCCATTACACATTTCCAAAACTGACTTGACCCTCTCACTGTTTAATAATTTCCCTTTCCGCAATTTTTAAATTATTTTTTTTTTTAAGTCAGGGAGGTAGAAACACACCACCTCTGTTTCAGTGTTCATGTACTTTTATACAAAAGGCCTATCAGGAACCTGGGAAACTATACAGTGTTGTAATATATAAGAAGCATCTTTCATCAACTGAATTTTTTTACTCTCTGACAGATTACATTTTGATGGGTGACAGGTAATAGAACCTCATAAAAGAACAATACAGAGCTGGCATTTAACAAATCCAACAGTGTAGTAATAATTTCCTTTTCTCAATGACGACACCACGGAAGAAGAAAACCAGGTTGTTTCCATGGAATTAGTAACTGGATCACAAAGATTTCACTGAATGACTGCTAGACAGCAGATGAAGAGCCTGATGCTGACACCCACAATGGTAAATCCACCACTTGCTACCAGATGAGAGTAGCTGCACTTGAGCTCTGAAGGACTCTAAGGGCCGACAGGCTGCATATTAATTGACCTTGGATGGGAAGCTTACAGAAATTTCACTGCCTTTCTCCTCTTTTCTGTGTGGTTTTATTCTAATAAAATAGATTATAATATTACGTGCATGCATTTCTGCTTTCACTTAAAGAATAACTGTTCAGTCTCACCCCTCACTATTGTACCACTTTTCAGGCACGTGTGGCATAGAAAATGACAGACACCTGTTTATATGTTGGAAAAGTGATATCAAGAAGTCACATGATGATTCCGAAAATGCAGTTATTTTTAATGAACGAGTTTCAGGCTTAAATACCACTTTGAGCTGACTGGAGTGGTTCTGCCAAAGACTATTTGGCCAAAACAATCTGATAATTCAGATAAAACACAACAGTACTTTGTCATGGTAAAAAAAAAAAAAAAGCAGCACACACTGGACTTGATCCAAAGCCTCCAGAGTCAATGGAAGCACACTGTGGATCATGCTACATCAAAACCTTCTGTTGTAAGGATCTGTTTTGCAATTTAGGATTTGTAGCTCATCAACTCATTGGACCAACTTACATGAACAGCATAGGCCAAAGAGGTAAGCATCAAAAATTAAACATAAAATGGGATATTTTAAGCAAACATAATTCTCCTTGTTTCCTGCTTTATCCACGATACCTTATATATGAATTTCACAAACATTTTATAACATTCTTTACTGAAAGGCATCAGTAGTACCCATTCCAGGTACAGACTGCAATCAGTTAAAATAACATTAAATAAATCCAAAGTATTAGAAAATTAAATTAATATCCACTATAAAACAGATATACTGGAGAAGGAAGGAATAATTCTTAAAAAATCATTAAGATTTGTCACTAAAAATACATTTTGTTACCCAACATATTTCATTTCATTTGACTAACCCTGCTTGGTTTTAATGAGCTTTCATAAGAGCACAGGGAAAATTAACACTGTCACAATTAAGAGAAATTTTTATTTCTTTGCTTGTGTGGTTGAAGTCCCTATTCTCAGCAGTGCTTTAGCTCTTTCATTTTTATATTTTCTGAATAGTTCCTCCTTTTAAAAGTAATCCATTTCTTTATCACCCCTTTTTGAGCTCAGGCATGCTGCAGACATTTGAGTGATGAAGATGACGTGGATTGGAGGTGTTTAGCTTTGTAATTTCATCCTTGAATTTTGTGATTACTAACAGGACAACTTTTTTAATTTGCTCTTTTGTCTCGATTCCCCTGGCTGACAATCTGCTCTGCGAGCTAGGCTTTTTAATCAATCACCTAGATAATCAAATGTCACTGGCTATCTGCTCCGTGTAATTACTTTTGCAATTAAAAATCAACCTCAAGTTGCCTCATCTAATTACAGGGATGGGCAGATTTTCATCGAGATTGATTTTTTAATAAATATTGACTTAAAATGCCATAATCTCATCATATTCTTTCATTTTCTTTCTACCAAAAATCAAACAAATGGAAAAATTAACAAGCAGAAAGATTCATAGGACTTCAAAGGCTTTTGCTAGTTCAGACATACAAAATTGTGCTATACAGAAGCCTAGCTTATCTCAGTCTAATAACACTCAAAAGCTCCTACCTTTTATTAGAAAAAGAACAAAGCAGTTGCACCATTATATATTTCACTTTCTAAATTAGTCCAAATTAAATGCATAAACTCTATAATTATCTGGCCTGTGTATGCCAAAAAATATTGCATAGGTTTTACTGAATTACTCTATATTTCAAAAATCATTCACTTGAAATAAATAACAATATTCAAAATTCCTCTTTCTCTGACACCTACCCAGAGACACTGTTTTCATTCTTTTTTGCTAAAGAGGAGTTAATTTGAGGATGCTTTTTATCGCTTTGCATTGATAAAACAAACACTACAACATACTCTATTTTACAGTGACACTAAATACTGACTAACATGAAAATAAGGTTTGTGGCCAATAGCCACGTAGAAAGGTAGAAGCAATATCCTAGAAAGAGCTGGAAGATCCTACTTTTATATGTAGCAAATTAGTACATTTTTTAACCTATTCAAATATTAATTTTTAGAACAGCAAAGCAGCCTGGAAGGATCCTACCTTCCTTCTCTTATTTCTGACATAGACTTATTCACTGTCTGACCTTAAATACTATGAACTCACTGAACCTAAAGTGGAAGCTTCAATAACAGCAGTAGCAGTTACTGGTGGTGCCAAGACCAACGTTGCAGTAGGTGAATCACAAGTCCTCATGCTCTGGGGAGACATAACACTCCCTGGAGTTCCTTGAACTATTAAAGCAGCATGCCTGATTTTGTGCAGCTGCAGACCCATGTTAGGTGGGATGGCCAGTCGTCCATTCCTTCCTATCCCATATAGGAAATGTTAGTGCTTGGGGCAGACCTTTTTGTTAAAGGGATGCAGAACTTTTTCCTGTGCTTGGTGTTGCTTTTTGACACTTCTCAGGAACGTACCCATACATTATTATATAAAAATATATAATATACAAATATATATAATATACAAATATATAAAATATATTATAATATATGTAAGTATACAAAGCAAAGATACAGATGGCAAGACAGAACTGTGCAGTGACTCATTGACAAAGGAGAAAAATTTTGCCTGTCAAGAGTATAGGATTATTACATCTTGTTTGTTAAAAGAAGCTAATTTGTTTAATAGTTGTTGATGAACCCAAGATAAGCTCTTTAATGCATATATGTACCTCAGTCATACAGATCTCTACAAAGTAGTTACTACTGGTTTAAATGAATGAACAAACTTTAAATGTGGTATCCTGTTCAGATTATAATGATGGAACGGTGACAGAAGGAACACTAGGGAAAATGTCAGACCTCTCCAGAAGGAAAGAGGAGACCTGGTTACCCTGGATATGGAGAAAGCTGAGGTACTCTATGATTTTTTTTTGCCTCAGTCTTCACCAGCAAGTGCTCAAGCCACACCACCAAGTCACAGAAGACAAAGGCAGGGACTGTGAGAATGAAGAACCACCCCCTGTAGGAGAAGATCAAGTTCGAGACCATCTAAGAAACCTGAAGGTGCACAAGTCCATGGGACCTGATGAGATGCAGATGCAGTTGCTAAGCCACTATCCATCATATTTGAGAAGTCATGGCAGTCTGGTGAAGTTCCCACTGACTGGAAAAGGGGAAACATAACCCCCATTTTTAAAAAGGATAAAAAGAAAGACCCAGGGAACTACAAGCCAGTCAGTCTCACCCCTGTGCCTGGCAAGATCATGGAGCAGATCCTCCTGGAACCTACACTAATGCACATGGAAAATAAGGAGGTGATTAGTGACAACCAGCAAGGCTTCACTAAGGGCAAATCATGCCTGACAAATTTGGTGGCCTTCTATGACAGGGTTACAGCGTTGGTGGATAAGGGAAGAGCAACTAACATTGTGAATTGTGAATTCACACACGTGAAGAGTGAATTATGCAAAGCACTTGATGCTGTCTTACATGACATCCTTGTCTCTAAATTGGAGAGACATGGATTTGACAGATGGACCACTCGCTGGATAAGGAATTGGCTGGATGGTTGCACTCAGAGGGTTGTGATCAATGGCCTGATGTCCAAGTGGAGATCAGTGATGACTGGCATTCCTCAGGGGTTGGTATTGGTCACTGTTTAATATCTTTGTTGGTGACATGGGGCAGCAGGATTGAGTTTGCTGCCAACACGCTGTGTGGTGCAGTTGACACGCTGGAGGAAAGGAATGCCATCAGGAGGGACCTTGACAGCTTTGAGAGGTGGGCCCATGTGAACCCCATGAAGTTCAACAAGGCCAAGTGCAAGGTCCTGCACATGGGTCGGGGCAATCCCAAGCATAAATACAGGCTGGGTGGAAAAAGGATTGAGAACAGCCCTGAAGGAAAAGTACTTAGGTGTGGTGGTTGATGAGAAGGTCAACATGTCCCAGCAATGTGTGCTTGTAGCCCAGAAAGGCAACCATATCCTGGGCTGCATCAAAAGAAGCGTGACCAGCAGGTCAAGGGAGGTGATTCTTCCCCTCTGCTCTTGTGAGACCCCACCTGGCGTACGGCATTCAGGTCTGGGGCCCCCAACACAAAAAGGACAGGGACCTGTTGAAATGAGTCCAGAGGAGGGCCACAAAGATGATCAGAAAGCTGGAGCACTTCTCCTGTGAAGACAGGCTGACAGAGTTGAGGTTGTTCGGCATGAAGAAAAGAAGGCTCCGTGGAGAAGAGAAGGCTCCAGGGAGACCTTGTGGCAGCCTTCCAGTACCTGAAGGGGGCCTACAAGAAACCTGGAGAGGGACCTTTTACAAGAACATGTAGCAATAGGGCAAGGGGTAATGGCTTTTACAAGAACATGTAGCGATAGGGCAAGGGGTAATGGCTTTAAATTGAAAGAGGGGACATTTAGATTAGATATAAAGAAGAAATTCTTCACTATGAGGGTGGTGAGGCACTGGAACAGGTTGCCCAGAGAAGCTGTGGATGCCCCATCCCGGGAAGCGTTCAAGGCCAGGTTGGATGGGGCTTTGAGCAACCTGGTCTAGTAGAAGGTGTCCCTGCCCACAGCAGAGAGTGTGGAACTAGATGATCTTTAAGGTCACTTCCAACCCAAACCATTCTATTAACAGGATATCATAATTACAGTTGCTGGACAAGTATGCCATACTTTATACTGCAACACAGTACAGTATATAGTATTTCCACTAGAAACACTAGCAACTAAAGAGCACTTCACAATGCCTGTTGAGATACTCATTAACCTCTGATTTGCTACCAATAAGACTATATAATTAAGAGATGCTTTCAACAGACATACTCACAAGGTGTTTTCCACTGTAACACAGAGGCCTGAACTATAATACTCTTCTCAAGCGAAACACTCAGCTCCTTGTTCCCTTCTGTTGAAGGTAAGCTACCCTAAACCAAGAGAATAATAACCACCAGATTCTGAAGGGGATAAAGTGGGAGGAAAGGATATAATCCAGTCCATTTTAGATTAACTGAAGTCCCTAACTATCGAAGTAGCGCTACCAGCCTGATAACAATATCACAAGTCCTTTATTGTGAAAAACAACGCTGTGTTTGTGTCAGGCAGAACAGCACTAGCAGCTATGTAGCCCATATATTGCCAATACATTTACTTTTGCTGGTTGCAAAACAAAAATAAAAGTTATTACAGCTGAGAAAAAAATAACTCTACAATTTTCTGAATCATGTGATGTGAATTAGAGATATGCTGAGTATGTGTTAGCCAAACTGGCTCCTTGTCAGTGGTTAGGAAGCTTTACACTGGATTTGCCACTCTAAAATAATTTCCCAGCTTTTCTGTCCAAAGAGGCTCAGTTCCTGTCCCTTCCTGCTGTGACCGTGGAAAAGAAGTAATACGTGGCACCTGTAGTCTTTTTACCAGTCGTTGACTCTTACTCTGCAGACACCTAAGGAATAGGACAGAGAAGACTTTGGACAGGGAAAGAGTCATTTCAGGAGATCTGCAAGCCATTTGGTTCTCTGTTTATTTGGGGAAAGGAATGCAGATACTAATCAGGCTCTTGGGTTCAGCAGCAGATGTGAAAGTTGCATGTAAATCTCCCTTCTCTCTCCCTCTTGCTAGGAATATACATCTTCCACACAAAGGCCATCCATATTTGCAAAGACTGCAGTAGGCCTGGTATTTGCACTGTGGGCTCCTGAAGGGAGATATTTCAAGATAGGTGCCTCCCCTACTATGTCATGCCTCAAGCCAACTAGTTTCTAAAATTTTTTCAAATTGCTAACATCTTCCACTTCAGTTTAAAAACAGAACCAAAAAAAAACCCAGGAAAACAACTGCAGCTTCACATACATCTCCTGACTCTGTCACTCTTGTGATAGCTGTACAAATCTGATCAAAATCATTAAAGACCTGAAGTTCTAACTGCATGCAAAAAGAGCAGAAAAGATCTGATCAGAAGAAACATTTTTAAATCAGCCAGAACACCCAGTCTTATGGAAACATAACAAATACAATTCCCTGGAAGACTTTTTGAGTATTTTCTCTTAAGTATCAATATTCTACCCTTTCACAAAAGTCTCCACAACGAAAAAGCAGGGTAACATTCAGAAGTGTCCAAAACTGTTTAGAAATGTCCCTTTTCCAAGGTGAGGCAGACTTCTAGGTTTGTAAGTTCCATTTATTCCTAAATCCCTAAGTGTTGAAACATTCTGAAAGTAGATCTGGTGTAGATAAGGACATCCAACCCTGTAACCGAGTCAGCTTTTAAACTGAATCTACAGCAGTACATGCTAAGCTTACAGATAAGAAGCCCCATCTTTAGGTAATTAGCCCATAAATTTACTACACCTATACACACCTCTATCCTGGCACAGCATTCCCATGCACTGTGCAGACATGTTTCACTGTTACCCAGTAAGCATTTAATATCTTTGCTCTGAAAGTAAACTCTATGGCACCTCTTAAACGTGTAGAATACAGAAGTCACCCGATGACTTTTCTAGAATTGATTCACTGGAAATTGCCTAATGATTTGAAAACATTCATTAAAAACAAAGACATAAAAGTTGCAAGCTTCCATTTTTATCTCCAGTTGTGAAGTACTTGACAAGTTCTTAGTAATGCACCTTTTTCTTAGTATATCTCAGAGCATTCGGTGTCTCGGAAAAATAGTTATTATAATGCATTACATAAAGTACTTACTCTTCTTGCATTTGGTGATAATGCTATAAATTTTCTCAACAAGGCAGTTTTCTAATATAATAAATTTATGGCAAAATAAAAAAGGAAGATTAAGAATTGTTTTACTTTCTGTGGTATAAGATTCCTAGTTATATTAGCATTTTGAGGAGGATTTATTTGGAGATTGAGGATTAATTCCCATGAAATCATTATACAAATTTCAAAATGTCAACCACTTTGATAGAGCTTATGATTTTATCTTCTTATTTTGACAGGCAACTGTGTAAAACAACTTCTGTGTAGAAGCTGCACAGGAATAAAGCAAAGCTAGGATAAATAAAGACAGAAAGATCCTCACAGGTTTTCTGATCAGCTGTCTTTTTATTCTGATTACTTGTAGGACAGAGCAGTAATAGACATTTTCCTTTGCACAAAATAATAAGAGCAGTACTTATCGCTTGTTGCCTACAGCTAGTGGCAAAAGGAAATTAGAAAAGTCCAATGAAGCTGAGTAGTAATTAATCATCATACAGTGGGGCCTGTCAAATCAGAGGGGTCTTTCCAGCTGATAATGCTGCCCAGCACAATTTAGACTGATAGAAATTAGAATTCTTTTTCCTCTGGCAAAAACAAAAAGACCAGAGTTAGCACAAATGTGGCCAACCATTCACTTCGATGACTTCCTGACCCATTTATAGCCAATGCCTGCATCAAGTTTAGCTCAAAAAAAATTTGAGGGTACCACTCATCCCTCACAGCAAAAAATAAAGAATAGCATTCATAACTACTCTGACTACAGAGGTTAAACAGCATTAAACAGCTGGGTTTTTTAAATGCAAACCTTTAAATCTTGGTTAAAAGATAAAGGGGAAAAAAAAATCTTTTTTTCAAAGCATATTTATTGCTTTTCTCCAGTGCACAAGAAGGAAGCATCAAAGTTCACAACAGACAAATCATACCCTTTTCAGGTGAAATAAATAAAGTATTAAGAGTGTCTTCCCCTCTTTACTGAAAGGCAGTCTCAGAACAGCCGGTGAGCATAGAGTAATTAGGAGAATCAGGGCTCATTTTTTCCCCAATGAAGCCAAAATAATTTTGCTACTGACTTTGACAGAAACATTATTAAATGTTGATGAGGAGAGGACCTGGTTTTGAGCCGGCTCGGCCACAAGACACTGTATGTAAGTCAAAGATGCCTGTAAGTGTGCTGTGCAGGGCCCAGCCCGCTGCCCGGGAGGCCATCTAGGTGTGGAAGGGCCAAAACCCATCGGCCAAGTGCTCTACAGCCCAGCAGCGAGCAACCACTTGGAGACACAACTCAGCAAAATGGACAAATCCTTGACCTTCCTTCCACCAGGCAGCTTCAGAGCCCATTTTTACTCCCCCTGCCCCTTAACCCCTCTGCATCCAGAGGCACGAAACTCTCCCAGGGGTGCCATGACCCTTTATCCTGGCGGGGTAAGCCCAGGCCCGGCCATGGGGCCCCTGTCCCTCCCTCACAACACAGACAGGAGGAGCAGAGAGGCACCAGCTGCAGCTCTCCCTTAGTGTAGCTACAGAAAGGCCTGCATCCCCTCATCTTTTTCTACTTCTTGTCCATGTGAGTTAATTTTTTCATTACTTATGTCTCTACCCATCTGTGTTCCAGAGCCTGGCGCTCAGAGCCTGGCAAATGGGGACTGTAACCTAACTTCCCGGCACTTGGCCACCTGCCCTGCGGCTCTCCCCTGGCAGAAGTTACAGATTTTGAGCTGAGAGAGATGGCCGCCTGTGGGCCCTGAGCGCACCAACAGGCCCGAACGCCCAGCCTCACCTGGGGCTTCTGCCCAGGGTGCCAGCACAGGCCCGTGCCACACCTCAAGAGCCAGCTTGGCCCTGCTCCTGTCCCATGCCTCGGTTCAAGCCCAGAGGTAAAAAGAAAACTAAAGAAAGGCCTTCAGGAATGAAAAGCCCGATAAAATTAACAAAACTCCTCATTAGTAAAGTGTTGAGACTCAAATATTTTTGCTGTGGCTCTCTTAAATACAAGCAAGCTAATGTAATTAAATAAATACAAAACATGACAGAGTAGATGACAAGGGCTCTCAGCTTAAGGAAGAGTACCTTTTACATTACGTATGGGCAAGCTGCCATAAAAATACAAGTATAACAAAGTGACAGAAGCTATGAGGGTTTTTTATAGAGCTAAAACTGTGTTATGATGCTATAGAAAGAGCAGGGGGAAAGGTTCTACACACACAAAGAAGGGCCCAATTTATAAGGTTCACATTTGTATAATATGGCTGTATTTCTTTTCTTTATGGAAGGAAGGGATTCCACATTGTTACAGAAAGTGTGCACGCATGGGTACTTCCCTGACAAACCGTCTTTGTGAACATAAAGTTTCTATAAATCTGATTCTGTGTATCTCAACTTTGAGGGAGTAGAGGGGAACACAGTATGTGCAGATAACAAAATTAACATCTGAAAAACACATTGTTTTTCTTTCATCTGAGGTATAACACAGATTCATTAGGAGTTCTGCATGCTTCTGTACCTTTCCCCTTAATATTAGAATGAATGAGTGTTATTTACATATGCCATTAGTGGGAAAATCCCCCACAGAGGAGCATACTGAATCCTAATTTGCACTGAACAAAATGCTTTATGATGTAAGACTGTCAGGCACCTCAGTCAGTGCAAATGTATGTTTAATCATCACAAAGGGTTAGACATGACATAGTGCAAAATACGTCAGACAGAATCACAGCAAATATGAACTTCCAATGCTCAATGACTCTCTGATCAACATAATCAAAATGCATGTCAGCAACTGAAATGTTGCAAAAGTAACAAAATGCTTTCTTGTGATCACAGAAATTAAACTTATTTCAAACACTAACCCTTGGGGAGTTCATGCATGTCTTGATGAGTAAATGCAACAAGTCTAGATGCAATAATGGCAGCATTTGACATTTTCCCATCATTATTAATACGGACCATGTTCCACCATGTGAAGGGGATAGCTTTTATCTGTTCATAAAGACAAACCCTTGAGAGGCAGAACCCCCATCCAATCCTTTTCCTAGAGTTTTGCCATCATTGGAACTACATACCTGCTGGTACAACCATGTATTAAATGATCGAAACAACAGCGTGATCTCAACACACTCTTGACTAATGCTCTTGATGATAATTTTTCCCTTTGGTATTTTGCTTCTGCCTACATAGAGCTATTATGGGGTCCTCCTGTGACCTTCATCAAATTCTGTGACCTTTGTAATACAGGAAATCATGCTGCAAGGGCTTACAGTTGCTGTTGACATTAAACATCAGAATCCCCTTACATGTCAGATAGTAGCCATGCTATATCGTCAATGATAGCCTTGACAACATTTATTCTTCTATGAATAATTCAGCGTTAAGGAAAATAAGCAAAGAAAACCATGGCAGACCTCTTATCTTCCTTACAGAGAAAGCTTAGTGGTACCAAAGGGTCATGGAAAAAAGAAAAAAGACAACAGTGAAACACTGTTGTACTGTGGAGGCTTAATTCTAAAATACTTAGGCTTCCTAATTTACACTTTTTAATTGTTGGTGATTCTGCATATCCTGAAGTAATTAAATTACCAAGCTCTTGTTGATTCCACTGGTACCAGATCAGGACTATCGTTTGAAATTTAGCCCTGTGAAGAAATCCAGGCCCATCTATCATAGAGGTTGTAATCCTCAGATGTCAGACTCACCAGCAAATGGAACACGGTTCTCAGCACAGGATGACCTTCATTCCCTCTGAACTCCGAGCTTGTAATTTTGTCTTTAAATAATACAAATTTTCAACACCAAAACAATTAGCTCAAATTTCATTATTTACATAAATCTGGAAAATAACCACACATAGACTTTCATGTGCAAGGCATTAGAGCAAAAACATGTAGTCCTACACAAGGCACACAAAAAGTCTTCAATCAATAAAAGATGAGGAAAGAAGACCTCAGCCATTATTCATTAAATGCACAGATGTTAAAAAAAATCTGAAAGGCACAGTATAATGGCTTTATGAAAGAAACAACACAAATGTTTCCAGAAAAAATCTAAGTCTTGGGAGAAAAAACATTTAAACAGCCTAAGAATTTGAACCAGGATGTGAGAAGTTATTTAGGCCACCAGAAAATAAACTGCATATAAATCAAGCTTATGCACTCTTCCCCTGCTCTTCCTAAATTAAGTATGCACTTAAATCCCACCAACTCTAAAGAATGCATTTCCAAGTCAGGGTTGTGTAGAAATAGGTGCACTAGACTGATAATACACCATATTCATAAGTTACATACTGGCTTAGCTGTGAAGCAAAGTAGACTTCATACTGCTCTTGACCATTCTGTCACTGTAAGTATTCATGTATTTAAAATCAAGCACACACAACCATTTTGCTGAACTGGAGCTTTACAGCAACTTAGGATCAAAGTTTGAGTATCATAAAAGCACATGGCTCCTCTTCCAGAGTACAGTAGCTTAAAATACTCGCAGTTTAATTCTAAGAAAACTTAATGGAATCCTGCTAGAGGAAAAGAGATCCCCTCAGCCCTCAGAAAATGTAAGGTTTGGTTGCTGCCTTGTTCTTCACATGTCTTCAAACTCCCTCTGTTACTTTCTCTGTAAAGTCCCACAAAGGGTTTACTGTGGTGGTTAGGATGACACAGGCAGGACAGCGAGACACTTTGCTAATAACAAATCCACCCAGAAGAATTCCCTTCTGGAAAAAAAAAAAACGGGAGGAGTTACTATCCTTCATTACTGTCCCCTGGTATGATGCTACTGAACTGGGTATTCAGAAATCAGTGCTTAAAGCACTTATCTTATTCCAAGACACAGACAGAAGAACTTCTTAGTTTCCCACCCAGTGTTTGCCTGGGGAAGCTCATTTGTGAAGGCAACACTTGCCAACATTGCAGGAAAGACAGTCTTTCCCTTTTTAAACATATTATTTGCGTTTTGATTTCCACATTCTTTCAAGAAATATGGCATGCAGACAAGAGATCCTTATTAAACATCTATGGAAGTCAAAATCTCATAAATCAGTAGCTGTCCTGTTACTGCCTTACATTCATCCTTTCCAGGTGTCACACAAAAATCAGCAACCTCCAACTCAAACTTTCTTCCTGTTTTCATGTTACTACTCACTCCACCAAGCTTAGCTGGCTAAAAAGAAAAACAGAGAGAGAGAGACAGGCCGAGAGATAGCGAGAAGGAAGTTAAACAAAACACAAATTTTTCTCATTAGGAAGCCATATAATGTTAAAGTAGGCAGCATCTGAAAGTGTACATTTATAATGAACCAGTCTATGTGAGTACTATCTTTCCTTCAGGATAATGTTAGGCAGTTCTCTTGTATTCAACTCTACATTTACATATAGATTGAACCTTTCTAGAAAGCAATTTTACGCATTTTGTCTTAATATTTTTCTCATTAACATTGCACATAGATTAAGCTTCTCGAGAAGGAGAAGACATACCTGGATATCATTGGCACAATTTCTAGAGATCATGTTTGCTTTTGAAGAAAAATGTGTAATAAAAGACTAATAAACACAAGGCTGGTTACAAGTGAATTTTCAAGAATCATATTTTTAAAAATACAGAAATTGCTCTGGTGCTCTTAAAACAAACACTTCTTTAATTACCTCCTCTGGTGGGAAGTAACAATAGAAGAAAAACAACAGCAAAATTGCCTGTAAAACAAACTTCTCTCACAGGGCTTAGTACTTCAGTGAGGATCATTAGTCCCAATCAATCAGAGCATTTAATCATATGCTTAAGTTTAGGCTTACAGATAAGCATATGCATAGTCAGATAAGGCTAGGTATTGTGCTGAACTGGGGCTGAAGTACTCAGCATCTAGAAGGATTATGCTGCACTACTGAAATATAAATTTTCTTCATGTCTTATTTGCAAAGTGGGTGTAGGATCCAAATCAGAGGGAGGATTAAGAAAAAAAAATGTCCTTATGATAGCAGGGCCAGGCTAAGCAAACATTTCATATACACACCAGAAGAAAGATGAAAGGAAAGCAGCTGCCCTTCCATGGTCAGAAATTCTTATCTGCTGACCGAACCTTTGTTGGTTTGAGAAAGCACAAGTCATCTGCATTGGCGGAAGGTTCAAAGCAATTTTTTTTAATAGATAATGCAACCAAAAGTCTGTCTATCTGTTGAAATATTTAGAAGAACAAGATATCACTTTGACCTCCCTACACCTGCGACTTTAAGAAGTGCCTTACACTTGTTTATGCTTTTTATCTTTAATAGGCTTCTGCACTTTTCAAAGATAAACATTTTGTGAACTCCTTTGAGCAAAAAATATATTCTGTAACTTATATCCAGTAATTCTATATTGCCTTCATCGAAGGAGTTGCATATGTAGGTGTACTACCAAAATAAAAATCAAGAGAAGAACCACAGGTCAGCTGTGGTTGTTGTAGAGGAACATGCAGTTCTGGTCTGCCTATGGCTGATGCACATCAAAAACAAAAAAAATTAATTAGCCCAGGCAATTCACTAGAATAATGTAAAATGTTCAACATTATTAAATGCCAGGTTGAGAATGGAAAATAGTGTGTTTCTGTACTGTCTAGTATAAATTACCGCAGTATTTACATCTTCTTAGAAAGAATAATATAGAAGCAAATAAGAGCTCCATAAAGAATTTACCTGTACAAATTTTAACATTTTGGCAACAGTGAATGGTTTCTGAGATTAAATCACGCAGAACAGAATCTTGCAATTTCCCACAACAAAAGATGAAATGGGATGAATAGCTACTATGTAAACTTTTACTAGGGAAATCTGTGTATAGGGGAATAGTCAACTGCCATCTCTTCAGTCTTGTATTTACAACACTGGACGGGATCCAGAAAAAGTAAATTCAGTTCCTGGGTTTGTCACTTCATGTCTGTACTTATAAACAGGGACAGTGCTGCATACCTTTCTTGAGAAGTGGCTCAAGTGACAAAGAGTAGTAAATGTTACTTTTCTATTCTAGATCTACCACCACCTTTCATTCATTAACTGCTCCTGTTACTGAGTGTCACCTCACTTTTTCTTTTCATCCAAACATATTCCAGATACATTAATTATACTGTATGCTACTTTCTACCTCAAAGGCCATGCTGTTTCTAGTTAATCATGACACAGGTGTATTTGCTGACACTGATCCATTCAAACACTCAACATGTGGTTGGGTAAAAAACTGGCTGGATGGCCAGGCCCACAGAGTTGTGAATGGAGTTAAATCTAGTTGGCAGCCAGTCACAAGTTGTATTCCCTAGTGCTCAGTGTTGGGGACGGTGTTCAATATCTTTATCAATGATCTGGACGAGGGGATTGAGTCCATCCTCTGTAACTTTGCAGACTACACCAAATTAGGTGGGAGTGTTGATCTGCTTGAGGGAAGAAAGGCTCTACATTGGCACCGAGGCCAACTGCATGGGGTTCAACAAAGCTAAGTGTTGGGTCCTGCGCTTGGGCCACAACAACCCCATGCAACGCTACAGGCCTGGGGAGGAGTGGCTGGAAAGCTGCCTAATGGAAAAGGACCTGGGGGTGTTGGCTAACATCTGGCTGAACATGAGCCAGCAGTGTGCTCAGGTGGCCAAGAAGGCCAACAGCATCCTGGCTTGTATCAGGAATAGTGTGTCCAGCAGGACTAAGGAAATGATCATCCCCCTTTACTCAGCATTGGTGAGGTTGCACCTTGAATACTGTGTTCAGTTTTGGGCCCCTCACTACAAGAAAGACATTAAGGTGTTGGAGTGCAACCAAAGAAGGGCAACTAAGCTGGTGAAGGGTCTAGAGAGCAAGTCTGATGAGGAGCGGCTGAGGGAACTGGGGTTGTTTAGTATGGAGAAGAGGAGGCTGAGGGGAGACATTATCACTGTCTACAACTACCTGAAAAGAGGCTGTAGTCGGTCTCTTCTCCCCAGGAACAAGTGATAGGATCAGATGAAATGGCCTCAAGCTACACCAGGGGAAGTTTAGGTTGGATATTAGGAAATATTTATTCACTGAAAGGGTTGTCAGGCATTGGAGCAGGCTGCCCAAGGAAGTGGTTGAGCCACCATCACTGGATGGTGACTTTTAAGACAATTCTTAAAAGACTTGTAGATGTGTTGCGTAGGCGACATGGTTTACTGGTGAACTGGCAGTGCCAGGTTTATGGTTGGACGTGATGAGCTTAAAGGCCTTTTCCAGCCTATCAATTCTGTGTATTCTGTGTAACATACCTGCCCAAGTTTTCTAAGCTATTTACAGCAAAAGTAACAAATCTTATTCCATAACTCATAATCTTTTTGAAGAAAGTGATGCCATACTGATTATACTTCTGCCTCTTGTAATGCCCTTGTTGGCTGAAAATTTATAGTTCCTCCATGCTTTATATATCCATTCCTGAAGCCAAAATTTGCTGTTACAAGGAAGTATAGCTCCCCCTGTATCCATTTAGGCCAAGACTGAATTCAGCCCCTATGCCAATAAAACTTCAATTTTTATTAAAAATCTTTACTGTATTGGAAGGACATGTGAGTTGGAATTACTTAGATTTTTGTGGGTATTTCTTCTCTGATGGGTCCTCAGGCCAGATTTATCCAGACACCAAATACAGTCAAGATCACGCAATTTGTGCATTTACTACCTGTGGCTGTGGACTGGCTTAGCTAAGGACTTCAAAACCTTCTTAGACGTTAGAGAATAGCTTGGGTTATTCTCAGCAACTGGTGTGGTTCTATCAGTGCAGAGAACAGTGCAAGAGAACATCAGCGGTGTTTCTCCCCAAGAACCATGGGCAGTGTTACCTTGCTGATGGCCCTTATATGATGGCTATGTTTCCCTCAAAAATGAAGCAAAGTAGAGCTGAATTTCCTGCTTATGTCTGAGGAAGGAAAAATAGGAAGAGAAAAAAAAAAGGGGGCAGAAATATTTTAGCATTTCATCATTGTTAATAGCCTGATCAGTGCTAGGCAAGGTTCATTTATTTATAACCTAGGAACCAGCTTACTGCTTTCTATAAAGGCCTTAGTCTTGTTCATGCATCTTTCTCTCTTGTCCCGGTGTTACTCAGTCTGACCCAAGACAGTCAGTCTGAAGGTAAGTCTTTTGAAATGAAACCTCCTTTCTCAAATACACATTAGGTAGCAAGGTAGCAACATAATATACAGATCTGTCTCTGCTTCACCAAGCCTACCATCCATCTATCTCACCTCAAGGCCTCGTCTTTGCGGGAGTATTAATGTCAGTGAGTTAGTCCCAGACAGAATTTTTAGTCCGGTTTTATTCAAAACCAAGAAGATTTCTGCTGTCCCCTGCAGCCCACTCTGGGAGTACTTCTAATCATTGCATTTACTTTTTTGGAAGCCAGAGATGGCTCCTGCAGCAGCAGATAGGCAAGAACAGTGATGCTACTGGTAGGGATGCTGTGAAGCACAACAAGCTGTAATTGCGGGAAAAAAGGGATCGAGAAGGAACAGGAAGATGGAGTTTATAGTTCAACAGCAATCACAGGAAAAAGTTATTGTGTGACAGATTTATAGTTAATGAAAAAGAGACTATGAAACAGTAACAAAAATACAACAAAATAGACAAGTATGTAGGATTTTCTTTAGGTTTAGCAGAACACTTGGACTAACATGATTCTTTTGTTAAACTAGATAATATTTTTGAGAAACAGCTTTACAAAAGGTTAAACATAGAACAGATGTAAGTTATAAAATACAAGCTGATCAAAGCTCAGATTTTGAGACAGATATGTTAGCAAATGATGATAAATCAGTCCCACTAGAACTGTAAGAAGCAGACAAATGTAACTATGCAAGAGTGAAAGTCAGAATTGAAAATAGGGAAGAAAGAATGGAAACAAATGTTAATTCCAGACAACTTGTACAGAACATCAACTGACTATATTCCACAACGAGAGAATAATATCTACTTACACACAACCAGTTTGATTTAAAATCAGGTTTCAAATGCTTTAAACTATTAATATTGGCTTAATGTATACAAAATTCTATTCATTTCCTATTTAGTAGCTGCTCTTCTCAAAAACTTTTAAATTTCAATAAGATCTGTACTGTCATGATCAAAGCTACAAAAAAGGTAGAAATTTTTATAAAAGTAGGTGTGCACTAGAAAGCTGAAACCATTTTTAGCTACCTTGCAGCCATATTTATTCTTTTTAAAAGAAGACAAAAAAACCTTATTAATGTATCTAAGTTAGGACAAAATATACTGAAATTCAGCCATTTGAACAGAAGTTGAAGGTTCAATTTCTTTCCCTTTTGTAAGTAAATAAACAAAACACAGTGAGAAACACACTATTTACCAAGACGTAAGTGAAAGAGAAAACATTTGAAAGACCAAGAAAAAGGAGGTAATTGTTAGGACTGTCAGCAGGGGACCGCTGTGATAATTTGATCTGAACTCTGCTAACAAATCACTGCACCAGCCTTTTTACTTTAGTATCTGTTTATGCTTCTACAAATTGAAACCCCACTGGCAATGCACTGAAGAACAGAGCTCAGCACAATAACACATCAGCCTGGCGATTAGTTCAAGGTGGGGAAGGATTAGTTGACCATCCCAAACCTACAGTCCTCCTCAATATTTTGTCTTTCCCTGCTGAGGTAAAAGGGTGCAGACATATGTAAGTAATAAACTAACAGGCTTCCATCTACTTGAGGTTGAGTGGAAGG
This sequence comes from Phalacrocorax aristotelis, assembly GCF_949628215.1. Classification (NCBI taxonomy): domain Eukaryota; kingdom Metazoa; phylum Chordata; class Aves; order Suliformes; family Phalacrocoracidae; genus Phalacrocorax; species Phalacrocorax aristotelis. Next base: position 19,334,977 of record NC_134283.1, read on the forward strand.
AATGCAGAACAAAACTATAAAAAAATAATAGACAAAGGGGTAGTGAAGACTTGGGGGAACTCAATACCACATCTGCTAAGCTATGCTGGGATGTAGCACCAGGATGCCCATAAGTTTTTAAAGATATAACTATGCCTTTTTGTGATCTTGCAGCACACTGTTATAACCTAAGCATACCAACATTTAGAACCGACACAGGATCAAAAGGCTGATAAATGAGAGGAAAGGGGATGTTTGACCCACTAAACCATATTCTACAATAATTCAAGGCTTTTTAGAGCAATAAGAAAAGTAATACATTACTGCATCTTGAATATATTGTGACATTCTTTTCTAAGAAACAAAACTAATATCTAGATTCGTTATATACTTTCATGCATGGATACGCAGAGACATACGTGAGTACATATGTTTATACTTATTTACGTGAACATATTTTACATTATAATAAGCTTCTGAAAATTTTATTTCTGTTGAAAGTTACATTAAAATAATTTGGAAATGAACTTCATTTGGGGTACAGTTATTTATGGGTCCAATTTATTACTAGTGAAATACATAACAATGACAGCAAGCAACAAAAAGGCAGGGAAATTGAGTGCAGAATTTTAAAGTTGAATAAAGTAAAATAGGTTGGTTTTCCTCTTTTAGCTAGTCTGTTATACACACTACACTTCTGCCACTGCTGAATTCAAGGTGAATTTTGTTGTCTAGATGAAGCCAGTCTAAGTTTTGATCATTTTTTTCACCAGGGCCAGGATTCCACCAGTATCATGACTCTTGCCATATCATCAAGCCTCCAGAAAAGGGTTATGAATCCTTTGCAGGCTACAGACTAGAAGCAGCAATGGTCATTATTAAGCATCCAAACACAGCAGTTTTAAAATTTATATTTAACAAAGAACATACCCATAGCAAATGCTACAGATGCATGAACTCTATGCAATTCTGAAAGTTTCCTATGTTCTGGAATATTTCTCTTCAGTGTCACATCAGGGTTTTGTATTTCCTATTTTTAAAGGAACAGATGCAACCTAATCCATAATTATCGTGCTCTGCTATGATCTACCATGAATACCAGATGAGGAGTCACCAAGCTCCAAATGGTGTGCACAGAAGCATGCAGTACCATCAGTGATATCAGAGTCACCCTGCTGGGGTGACAGGCCCTTTGAAGGTTTCCCGATATGCAGGAAATCACACCTGGTCTGCTGACAGTCCTTGTATCTTTCTTCCTCATGCCACTGAGCAGTTTGGAAGGGGACCATAGTGTACAAGTGGCTTTTCTTACTCCAGCCCCTCTCAATGACTTTGAGGTATTCTGTGCTCTCCAGAGGAGGAATTTAGTATCAGCAGTTCCTGCACTAATCTCTCCTAAGAACTTTAGGTGCACAGCACTTTTGGAAATCAAGTTAATAACTATTAATGGCATAGAAGGATGAGAACTGAGCCTTCCTAGTACTCCTTATTCAAGCATTTTTCACATCAAATTCAAGTGGAAATTCAGCTGTGTTACGTGAGAGGATTGCTGAAAAAGATCCAACATCTTTAAAAAACTGAGAAACACAATTAAATTAGATTTGGATGTAAAAGCGATGAGATGTTCTGATTCCCCAGAAGATTCAGAAACATTCTCCTCACAAATAAGAGAGTTGTATAAATGTACTAGGGCATGAGGAGCAACTTATAAAAAAGTAAGATGATACTTGAGAAGCTATTCACATCTTAAGTCCATATGCAGGGAAGAAGCATGCAATGTCCTTAGTTTTGGTTATATCAACACTCACTGATTGCATTGTCTAGAATGGGGATGTTGGCATTTTTTAAAATTAGCTAGCTCGGATAAGAGTTATCACATCACAGAACTTGCCTCAAGTTGACCATCTCCGTATTTCCCTAGCTTCCAGGCCACTGCAGCTATTTTGCTGATAATGCCTGAGCTGCCTAGTTTAAAATGTAAAGTATGACTGTGTAATTACAAGACTGTGCCCATCAGCATGTAAATCGCTACGTAAGAAGTGGATAATTAGTATGTGGCACTCTGTGTCCACTGTACAGACAGGGGACTTCCCTGCTTTGGAATGCTGCTTCACATCTCAAGCTGTTCTCCTTCTATGCTGGTTCAGTCCCGTGTACTAGCCAACATGGATGTTGTAACATGGACAGGGAGCTGGTGACATCTAGGAGCTGGGAAGGCAAGCGGGCATGTCAAAAGATATGCTCAGGGTTAGTTTTTAGAAGTGGGTAAAAATAACATTGTTTGACAGTCTACAAAAAAGACCAGGCAGGAGAGAAGCCTCTTTGTAGACAGATCTGGGTAAATTTCCATCTTGTCAGATGCACAAAACAATTAGTTTAAAAAGCACAGAGAACACCTACAGATTGTAGGCAATGTTATTTCTGCATCTGCAGAGCAAAGATCAAAGCACTCGATAAAAAAACTCAGAAGACCTGGTAAACTACTTTGCAACAATTGACAATTCAACTCTTCTATCAAACCATTCCCCCAAACCATCACCTACTTATATCTAAGGAGCAGGTCCAAGTACTGAAGCCATTCTACCACTATTCCAAACACATCAACTGTCAAAGTAAATTAATCTGTACTACAAACATAGCAGCACCTATCTATAAAGCTTTGTATTTTAATTTTAGCAAAGTTGAAAAGAAAATGACTGCCAGAAATGTTAGTATTCAGAAACTGGAGATATTGTTTTGTTCCTGAGTTAATTCTGAGCAAACAGGTTATTTATTCTATTAGTACCAGAAACCTTTCTACCCAATGAGTAAATGACATAATTAGAGACACTGTGTCTTCCCTGGGGACATTTCTTTTGTTTATTTTTAAAAGGACAGAGCAGACTTTTTTTTTTTAAAATGCTCTGGTGTCTGTTCTGTTTTGCTGCCAGCTTTTAATTTCTTGGTTTTAACAAAGTTTTTTCATTAAGAGCACTAAGGTTTCCACATAAATATAAAGTAAGTTTTATTGATTATTAGCTTTTTAACAGTAAAAATATGTATCTGAAAGTGATCAGACCCAGAAAGTAGAGAGACAGAACTGCTGTGGCTGGTCTCCTGCCTGCAATAAGAAAACAAAGCAACCAAACTTTGATGACATCCGTTGTCCTCACTGGCTGGAGGACACCAACTTTGCAGACAGACTTCTTACCCTCGCCACCTTTGGGGACAGATGGCTTCATTCTGGACCCAGCAGAATGTCCATTAAATTAACACTGACTACAAGTTGCTTGGTAAACACATGTGGTTTGATTGATGAAGAAAAACTGCAAGAAATCCTACAAAATAGTCTTTCAAAGTCAGAAAAGCCCCTCTGTATTGTTAACTTCCAACCCACCAGTCTACAGCAGACAAGTAATTGAATAAATGTATTTTAATGCAATCTTAAGTGACTTGGTTACATTAAAATCCAGTTATAGCACAACAGAATTGTTGTATTCCAAGGGAATACAGTACAGATTTTAACTGATGTGAAAATATACAGATTTTGTTTAATAGCCTCTTAATCCTGCCAATTTTGTTAATAAGATTACTGTCTAAAAGGCAGCTAAATAAACTGTGCTGTTGACACTTTAAACAAAACAAAAAACATCCCCACCCCCCGCCAAAGCACAATTTCTCCTGAAACATTCTTTTCCTTTATTATGGCCCCAATCCGGCAATAAGACTACTTATGTGCTTAAAGGTAATGAAGTGCTTAAGTACTTTGCTGGACTGAAGCCTGCAATAACATAAATCTGAGTGGACAAATTATCACTGCATACAAGAAACTTGCAACAAAATGAAAATAATTAAATAACTGAAGCTGTTCGTAGAGATACTTAAGTTCCACATGATGAACTAAAGCACATCTGCATTTTGTACGTCCCAGTTTTGCCGTTATATTTCTGAAGAATACATACCTCTCACTGTTTGTGACTGCCCACATCTGAACTTCCAGCCACAAACTTATAAAGCAAAGTGACTCCTGTCAGCTCTGTATTCTGATACGTATCGAAATCTAAATGGATAGACAGCCAGTGCTACTGGGCTAAAGGATGGGTCTTTGAGAAAATGATTTGCAACAGTAGTTTTCACTAGAGAGTGAGTATCATTGGCCTGGTAGAAGGAAATTATAAAAGAAAGTGAAATGGGAAATTAAAATATCAAAGTAAGGGGGAAATGGGATTTAATGGGGCATTTTTTACATTTCATCTTTTGGGTATTATCTGAAAATATTTGGACTTCCTTTCCCCCCTATCAGCCAGGCCTCCTCTTGAGCCTTAATTTTCATTTAGTTTTTATCTCTGTCACACAGTCTGCCTTCATATAGTCTCCTTACTCCTGCTCTAAGAACATTCAGACTAATTTCCTTTTCCCTTAGCCATTTATCTTTCCTGCACCCATTCAAGTCTATGGATGCATGCATCTTGAAGGAGAAAAAAAAATCTAAGACTGTATATGTCATAAATGTGACCAGGAATAAAAAATAGCTTGGGGATTAAAATCCATCAAAACTGCGCAGTCCAAAGCAAAGTACCCTGGGTGTCTAGACAAGCAAATGAATAAAGCAGAGCTAAATTCTGCAAGAATGTTTTTCCCAAACTCTTTGTCCTTCTATAAAATATCATCTCTTTCACTCAAGCTTCAGCTTCAACAGAACGTTTCCCAACCTCTTCAGGCAGTGTATTAACAAGGAGGGTTGCCAGCACAATAGGGGCACTTCAGACTTGCCAACGCTGGTCAGTCTCAAAGGTTTGTCACAGTCTATGTGAGCACTTGACCTGCATAAGCACAGCAAATCCAATGTTACCCAAATTCACATGATATGATGTCTGTTCATGCAAAATAACCACCTCTGGTTTTCCAGTTGGGCTGGCAGATGTTCAGAAGAGTCAGAAGATTTTACTGCTAAAAAATGGCAGCTTTGAAAAGCAATGTGGAAGCAAAAGTCCATACGGGTTACTCCCAGCATGGAAGAACAGTAGCAACCACCACACAAAGCTTTCTGAGGAAATCAGTCTTTCAGTGAATCTCCCAACACAGGGACTGCTTCTCCACTACCCCTACCCATAGGGCATGTCTCCAGTTAAACAAGTCACAAGAGCTTTTGCATTCTTGGAACCAAAAGCAGCATACTGCCTCAGGCCAGGGGTGCACATGAGCTAATATGCTCTTTTGCAGAGCAGCCCAAGCTAAAACTAGTGGAAGCTCCTTTGCACTGCACTCCACAGTTGATTAGAGAGAAGCCCTGCGAAGGGAAGTAATTGCACTGGTCTGTTCCTACCTGTGTGCCTTGGAAGGGCACCACCTCAGCATCACCTAGGGAAGCGCAGTTGTGACTTACACTTATTTCTGTTCCTGTTGGTGAGAAGAATGTGCGTGCCCTTTTAGTTATCTCTTCAGAAGTTTAAGCTAAGAGACACACATTTTAATTTCTGCTGCTAGCGTCACCTCCACAGTAAAGCACAGACATAATGAGGATCTGGGGCAATGGAAGACAGATCCACCCTTCCAACCTTTCTTAAGCCTGGCATGCTTTTGATGCCTTTCCTCATTTCCCAGTGAGGGGATAAGACAACTGGCATACAAGGTAGCTGTACCATCTTCACCAGCTTCTGGCCATCAAAGAGTCTCCTTGACATGGGGAATGCTCCCATCAAGACCTCTGACAGGTTTACAAAATAAGTGTGGTGGACTGGAAAATCTGGTCATGTGTATTGATTTCTGGATCGTTTTACAAATGCACTAGCTATGCATTGTTCTGGGGCACTGGCTTCTCTCCAGGTTAAAACTGTCAAGATTAGCTACGGAGTATTTTCGTTCAACTTTCTAAACATGTAACATTGTGAAATCCTTTGGTTTTTTTTTTTGTGCAAGAAATGGATTTTCAAGGAGATCTATGAAAAATGATGGTACCTTCGATGTTTAATGCAACTGAAATTTTCAAGGACTTGAGAACCATGTGGTTAGAATGAAGAAAAATGTCTTTTTTTTTTCACCCCTACAACTCCACACTGCCATCATAAACTAGACCAAACAGCTTTGCCTGTAAAAAACAGAAGGAACTATAAACATAAGAATTAAATACTGAGGTAAATTTTCTATAATTACCTGTACCCCAAATGAAACTCCTTTATAGTCCTCAGTCACTTTTATTCAAGCTAGAAAAATATACCTAACTACATTTGAAGGAATATATAATGAGGCAGATAAATAATAAAACTGTGACATAAACCATGAGGTCACTATCATAATAAGTATTTCAAAAGGGATCTGGTTTCATATAACAAAGAATATGAGCTTGCATGAGCTGTTGCCCACCATTAACAGTTAGCAGACATCTCCAGAGCTTTGCAGTTCCTTAGCTTGTTCCATTGGAAAATAAAAAATTGAAGTGCCTATTGCTCCTCGATGAAACAAGCAAGACGTTTGGGTTTTTTTTTTAAATAAAATTTTGTTTTGTAGATATCATGGGTTCAAAGTCTTTTAGAAAGTACGATGATTTTTAACATCTATATCATATCAAGGAGTTGATGCCTGATAAGAATAGTAGTGAGAGAGGCCAGGTTTAAAGGAAGAAATAGCATCCTTTGTCAAAACAAATGATACTGTTTAAAAGGGGGACACATTTCCAAGGAGAGAATCCTTTATTAGGTCAAAGAAGTGCAACAGACATGGAGCTTAGGGTAGATTAAGGACTGCTCGTCTAATATCTACATTGTTGTTATTGACTCAAAAAATTTGGGAGAACAAAAGTAATTACCATGTGTGGAGCAGGAAAAGAGGCTAAAGAGGGTAAGGTGTCAGCCTGTCTGTGCTCAACAGAGCTGAGGACAGACAGTTAGGACCTATGCAGAAGTGTGACTTAGTAGTTGAGGGAGAAATAGTGATGGCTCAAAAAAACAAACAAACAAACCCCAGTTTCTACTCAGTCTGTGATTACTTCTCCCTGCAAACCCTGCCTTTACTTAGGGTATCATTTAATTCTACATCTTCTTTGACAGCAAAGCTGTTTTAAGTTCTTCTCTTTGCTTGTCTCCTCACTTCCACATATGCACTGCACTGCAGCACTGTCTTCTCAGTTGTGCTGAGTGTGCTGTGCAAGATCATTGGTATTATCTGGGGTCAAACAACAAAACCCTCCAACCCCTCCAAAAGAGATTTTTGGGGACAAAGCAACAGGTGAGAAGAAACCAAAATGCCAAATTGCATCCTTTCAAAATTGTAAAATACCCCCACAGTATTTGATTTCTGAGAAAGTACTTTAGATTAGCAGACGCAATTCATTTATGTTTGGCAGTGTTAACTAATTACTGTCTGCAAACTGGAAGCACAGATGCACTGCGTGCTATACCAGCAGTACAAAGCATATTAAGCAAGCAACAGCATGATAGAAAGCACAGCTCCATGAAAAACGTACACTGACAAACTTTCAGTGATTTTAATTGTTCACTTTTTAATTGGTATTATTCCTAACAGGAAAAAAAGGCTATCCTCAGGAGGCTGCAGAATTATACTTGCCTGAAAGCTTATTCTTTAAATAAAAATAGCTGTTCATAGAAAGTCTATTAGTTTCTTCCTTCATCCCACTGAAATATGTTCTATCCCTTGGGAAATAAATTTTAATTTACTGTAATTTTTCTTGAGGTTTTTCGCTTAGTATGTCAATGTACACTTCTCCCTCCTGCCTTCTTTTTTCTTTGTGTAAAGACCAAGCTTTTTAAAAATAGAATTAAACCTGAACAAATGAAAAACAAATGAGTCAAAATCTCAAAAATGGCTGAAATTTTAATGGACCATTCTTTCCAATACTCTTAATTCAGTGTTCATGTTTCCATTTTCTAAAGAGCAACAAGGAAAAGAAAGCCTTCTAATAAGTAACATAAATTAAACAAGCCCTGCTAATACTGTCTACTGACCCCAGAGGGCTAAAAGTGAGAATAGAGTCCACATTTCTTCTACTGCCAAACTTGTGCATTCATTCATTTGGGCAAAAATTAGTTATTTCAAATGGATCGTGGCTCTACAAAGACTGCATCCAGAATGGCTAGTGCTTGGTACCTTAAGTTACACTTCTGGGTCTGTAAGAAAGAATGACTGACTCAGTGAATGAATGAATGAAGACAGCCTTGGTATTTAGAAGTGCTGAGCATGCACAAAGTGGTAATGCAAAGAAAGCAGGCAGCAAACTGTGAATATGCGAATGTAAATTTTCTTTCTTGGGATCAATATGGCAGCCAACCAACACCCATGGTACAAGCTGCCAGAAGGCTATTAAAATGAGAGTGACGATAATCCGGACAAGAAGCAATGAAGATATGGCTCAGGATAAGCCATACATAACCAGGGGTCACTAAATGTATAGTACCTCTTTTTTGTATTTAACACTCATAAAAGAGAAAATCATGGTTCACTGTTCTAACTGAATGGGACTGGACACCATGCTAAAGGAAAGGGCAAATGTAGTCAATACTGACAATTTGAGAGAAAATGCAAAGGTAAATTGGATGAAAGTTACAAAATTCTTTGTGAAGAACCACTTTCTTAGTACACACGTGTCCCAGCTTGAGCAGATTGAAACCTCCCAAGGTAGAGCCAAGTTCTCTGAGAGCAGGAAGCCCAAAACAGAAACACTCACCCCAGGCCAGGACAGGGCAGAGCTTTTATGTACATGCAGCATGGTGCTAATAGACCCTGAACAACGTTACTCTTCCCACTCCAGTCATCATGTGGCTGGAAATCGCTGGTACTGGAGTGGAGTAAGTGTTCTCCATCCCCTCATCAACCTATGCTTTGCTCACCTTACAAAGCCCATACCATTTCTCATCCTCACCAGCTTAACTCCATGCTTCTCAAGGGACAACATATCATGCTTTATTGAATTGCAGACAGATCAGATCTACATTTTGTTTGTGTACAAAAGTAAATAGGAAAATCATTTATCTTACCAAAAAAATTCAGGTTAGGCTGGCACTGTCTACCACAGATAAACTCACACTAGGCTAGTTTGTATTTAATTCAATACCTTCAATTATTCTTTCTTTCCAATTTTTTTTTTAAAAACTGGGTAACTACTGAGATCTAACTCAAAAAAACCTGTAATTTCTGAAATCTCTTCTACTCCTCTCCTATATTCTTAAATACTGATACTACATTTCTTATTCTGTATTTATACTAGTCCTCTCTCCATGTGATATAACTAAGAAACCTATGTGACCAGATCTGCAATGTGAAGTATCAGTTAATTTTGTGTTTTGGCATGGGACTTCTCTGGCATGCTTAATTTGACAATATTCAGCCTTCATGTTTTCCTCTCACTTCAGGTGCTGTCATTTCTGTTTCTGTAACCACATTAATGTTGGCCAATCTTCCTTTATCCCAAAAACAAGACAGAATAGTCATCTGGTCAGGTAACACCATTAGGAACTTAATGATGCTCCTAATGCAGTCTGAAAAAAACAATAATATACTCACCCCATCTGATCTTTAACATCACGGTGATGCATATTCTTTGCAAACATTTATGTATATCAAATACTTATTTGGTAATACCAACATTGACCTCCCCCCTAAAAATAGCCACAACCTATGGAAGAACAATTTGCCAGCAAAAAAAGACAAATCCCTATTACTAAGTTCTATTTAGTTTCCTCCTATCCTATGCCTGTATTAGGTAGAAAACAGCAGTTAAAAACATGTCTAGCAACTAGCATCACTTGCATTAGTGCATGTCATGTAGTTCCTGCTGTGTTTTATTAGACAAATATAAAATTAACAACAGAGCTATAATGATTTCCTAAACTAGTTCCAACACAAATTTCCAATTTGAGGTCAGATGTATTGCCTAATAAAGTTTTACAACAGCAGTTAAATACTGGTAGTTAGTTCTCCAGAAGTACAACTCTCAATTCACCAGAATTAGTTTTAAGACTGTTGTCCATCACATAAAACAAAAATATCTATTATTATAGCTTTACTCAAAAAGTTCAGACAACAATACCGAGGGAAGATGGTGTTGGGTTACTTTAATTGCAAATGACACAATTAAAGATACTTGATATAATTACATTTGTGTCAAATATACAACATTTTGATTACTTGACCTGATGCTTGTAAACTGTCATTTTGAAGCTATTTGGCAAGTCCACACTTATATTCTATTGCTTACAGAGCGTGGAACTTAAGATAACAGGTTACTGTGGTCTAGCACTACTAAAATTTTGGTTTGAGGGAAACTTGGACCTTGGGGGAAACTGAGGCAAATAAGGGCATTTTTAGCATCTCAATAAATTAAAGTTGAAGAGATATTATTCCAGTTTAACAAAAACATAGATGACAGCAGGATGTGTTCCATAATAACAAAAAAATTCATCTGCATCAGCAGTTGTTTGACACATTTAGGAATTTAGTGTTAATCTTTATTTTTAGTCTTTGTCAGAAACCACCGATGAAGTCAGTCAGTGAGAAGTTGCACTAAGAACAATAGAAATGTGAGTAAAATTTCCATGGACCTGTATTTAATTTATTAAAAAAGATATTTTAACATTTAATCATGACTGTAAAGCATGACTTTGAACATCTATTCGAGGTACATAATTTTAAGTAAGACTAGTGAGCTGCCTGTACTAGATAATCAAAAACTTATCCCAAAGGATGAGCCTGGTCTAATTAGAAGCTTTGTACAACAAAAAAAGGAAGATCCATATTTCTTTTTTCAAAATCAGCTTTCCAAATTAAGTGAACTAAGGCTAAGACTTTGTTAAATAATACACATATAGGTGGTGCTAAGGGAAGTAAGTATTAGTGCTATAATGTACAAGGTCAAAACCATGCTATTCTTAGTCAGATGCAATGAATACTTTTCTCCATGTTAAAAGTAAGATTGTTTAAAAGTGTCTGTAGAGCAGAATTTATGGAAAGGGACAGCAGATATACTCAAGCTAGCTTTAAACTCTCAATGATACCAGTAACAGCACAGTGCAGCACAGAGCTGAAGACAGGCTGCAATGTCTGTCTGCAACTTGGATAAAGAGTCTGCACTGAGCTCTGCGCTGCTGTGGCTGCACGTCTGCCAACACCTGAGCTAAGCAGCTAAAAGTTAAATTGGGATGAATGTAGGTGAGCTACATTCAGAACTTTAACAATAGTAAACAAAAAGCACTGGCCTTGGAGTAAAGTTTATATGCACATATTTTTATATATGTATTTATAAACATCTCTTTAAAAAAACCTTCAAAACTAACAACCCTAGAGACTGCTTTTCCTAAAATCAGTTTAAACCATTGTAAGATTCTATGAATACAGAGCACTATACCTATATTGCTCTATCAACTCTATTCTGAGTTGTCTCAAATTTCGAGTATAACTAGCAATTCAGATTAACTGTGAAATGATGGCTACAGGCCTTAAGATGCAGAGTGAATAACTGAACAGGATGGTTGCAAATGAATACTTTGACAGGCAAGGGAAAAAAGCAAAATCACACCCAGTAACATGTACTGCCATATGACATCACACACAGAGACAGTGATTCCATTCAGAAACAATCAAATTTCAGTCCTCTTCTAATAGAAAACCAGTCCCTCTGCTAAGCATGCTTCCTCTAGTCAAAGCCACCAGTTTTGGCTGCCCCAAAGAATCCATTGTTTCCATTGTGGGTCAGGTAATTGTCCAAATACAGTTCTGGCATTTGCAAATGCTGCCCTGCTCCTTAATGCAGAGTACAGAAGTAGAAAATATTCTGACCTGTCTAACAGCAAAAACCTGCAAGTGGACCAAGAAAGGAATGAAAGTAAACAGCTGATCGTCCCCTACCTCACAAAGCAGCTGGCATAGGGGGAAAAAAAAAGCACTGGTGCAAGCAGGAGGCAGTGTACCGTGCCATGAACACCTTCCCTTCAGCTGGCATCAGCCAGTGATAGACGTGATGCAGAACAGAGTGGCTGACCAGGACTTTTGTTTAACCTAACCAATACTTTACGTTTGGGAGGCCAGAAATCCCAGAGAGCTTACAAAAGAACTAAGAAGCTTCCTCCAGAGGTATGGAGCAGCCAGAAAATAATAATAATAATAAGTTTCTTGAGAAGGGAGCTTTCACAACAACAACAACTGGATAATAAATGTCCTGTGTTCCTGAAGGTCCATGTGGAGCACACAGGAGGTAGCTCTTTAAGTTTACACACACCTCCAGTAAACTCCCCAGTGCTAATTTTCCTTCCTCTACTCCAAAAGACCATAGGATGCACTGACATGCTGCAGCCAGTACCTGCAATCCCTGCTGTTTTTTTTTTCAGATCAGTCCTCAAAAGCCCTCTTCTACAACATGACAGTAAACAATGCTGAATCAGCACCATTGGCTTGCAAGGCAATCAAACAGGGTTAATATTTCTGACAGAAGGCTAACTCTATTGCCATAAATGGTTATTACTCTACTCCATAACCACAGTTATCATCTTGGTGAGGAAAAGTGTCCTCTCTGGTGGTTAACATCAGAGCGCTCAAATGACAATAGGATGCATAAACATGTCCAGTATGTGCTTGCTTATGGGGTATTTTGGGAAAACTCTTCTTTTATTTTCAATAGCAACAATAACCTGCAGATACCACCAAGTATTCCAGATTACCAGTACTGAACAAGAGTTACCAACTCCCAGTGTGATGAATGCACTGATGGGGTACAACTTGCAACCCCCCTGACTAGCACTACTATAGGATATGGGGAATTTATGTTTATATACAAACTGCAACCACTGACTTAAATAAGAAGATTCCATTACACTGAAAGGATAGATTTAAGAAAGCACATTTAAAATAATTACTGCATCATCTCTGTGTCCAAACTCACAAATGTGCAATGAAGTATCTCAGAGCAAATATATATTAATGGATTTTATGCTCTCTAGATTTGTAAGTTGGAATCTGAAATAGAGTACCAAATTTTCCAAATCATATCAAATGACCATAATTGCACATGTGTATACGTACACATTACAAGGATAGGCATAAACTAGAGGTGCAAGCATTATGCAGGGCCTCAGTATTGCATAATATAGTCTCTCCAGATCTTCAGAATCTATAAAAAACTGATTACAAATAATTAATGAAGCAAGATCAAATATTTCAATTGCTTTCAGTATGCTGAAGATGTCCAACAGCAAAGAATAGTATGCTTAGTTTCAAGCAGCAATGGTTATTTATTTAATGGTTTCATATCTCTATGGCTTTATGCCCTGTTTTTCTAACTACTGAGTCCTATATGTTCAGAAGGTGGGATGAGGTTGTACTGTTATAGATTAGTTTTCCCTTCTCTCTCCCTTCATCCCCTGCTCCTTCTCTGCAGTTAGAGACTCTTTGGGGTTTCATTATTTAACTTTCCCCTCAGGCATGGGGATAAATCCATTGGAGCCATTTTGTAGGCAGCAGGATTCTATAAATGAAGCACTTATTTATACAGCCTCACACAGGGCCAATGTCAAAGTTCTTGGCTATTTACAGGTGACATCACAAGAGATACCTTCTGAAGCACAGCCAAAACAAGTACGATGCACAGATTAATTTTTCTTGTCCAACATACATCAGAAAACAGTCATTCCACCCTTGCTTCGCTTCACAAAACTCTTTCTTCAGCAAATGTGTGATAGTGCTGCACAGCAACTTTTTTCGGCCTATTGAACAGATGAGAGTTTGGTTCTCCCTGAGCAAGAATTGAGCAGATTTGTGGGGACAGTCCTCTTTCCCATCAGATTTACCCAACCCTAGTGAGAGCCTGCAGCAAACAAAAAACACCCCACAAACAAATAAAAACAAAACAAAAGGAAAAAATGAGGTCTGATAGCAGCTCTAGATTGACATGGCTAATTAGTCACTATTTAATTAATAAGGATCTGATAGTGCCACCTATAATAAACCAGGATGTGAATAAATTAGTTTCAGATTTACATTTCTTGGAACCCATCTGAAACGTACCAAAGATTCAGGAATAAGACCACGGATCTTTTTTGGGGGAATTATGTATAATATCTGATCAAACCTTGTATACAATATTTAAGTGGGAAATAAAAAAAATATTGTGTTTTCCAAGGTCAACTAATTTCATGAGCTCATGGTGGGAGGGTGCTCATGTAGGTAGCTCTATTATATCAGCGGAGCTGCTCATATGAAGGGAGTGACTGCAGTGACACCATTGTCAGGGCCCTAAGTTTTGAAACATAATGTGCTGACTTTTACAATATACACATGCTTGGAAACACCTCTTCATTCCTCTGTTAATTCTACACAGTAAATTTTACCATTTATTAGCATACATTTGGAGTTTATTTTCTCAATATTTAATCACGCATAGCAGTCATTAGCATATACGGGCACTCCTTCTTTTAGAGCAGTTTGTGCAGAATTCTCATTTGCGTTAATTACTATGTAAGATAGCTAAATTCTAATTAAAATTGAATGGCACGTGTAATGATAAAAATATATCAATAATGTGTCTTCCTTAGCAGTTACTTTTATTAAATTACTTAGCTTCACTGTTTATTTTGTGAAAATTGGGATTTTAAATTAGGCTGTTTTTAACCACTGTAATAATAATTTCACTAGGCTTTAACTGCAATGTTTTTACTTCATGTTTGAAGGGAATAAATGCCTTTCAAGTTTTGTATTTACTCATTGTTTCTTTGCTATGGCTCTGACGATCTTTATTAACCTCTATCACTCAGCATTGAAAACAACCGAAGGTGAACACATTTGGTACTTACCAAGCTGACGGCAAACCATCCCTTAACTTCACCAGAGACAGGAGCCATGAAGTCCACAAATATCTTTTGCAAAATAGAATATGACTAAAATAGATCAAATCTCGCCACCAAATAAAAAAAATCCTCTTAAATGATAACACCATTTTTCTGCATCCGAGCTAATACAGGAAATTGCTGCAAGTACCAAGTAACACTAGTTAGTGCAAAACCTTCCTGGTGCAGAGTTCACACCTGTGTGAACAGTTTCACACCTGTGAAAGAGCAGCCTGTGCTCTTTCTCAAGATAGCTCCAATGTTGCACTTTTAAAAGTCACCACTGTGCATCTTCAAGTGTATCTGCATAACCATCTACAAACTGAAGGAAACACTTCATTCATGAAAACACTTTTCCTTCTTTAGAAGATCTATCTATGTTAGGAAAGTCTTACGTCTTGAAATTATGAAAAATCTCGTTGGATGGGTTTCATTAGGGTGGGGTGAAATATGCATTAAAAATATGTGTGTTCAGGTTCTAATCTGAGCTCTAGTTTTGCTCCCTGCATGCAGGATGCACCGCTAGAAACTAAATATGCTCTAAACAAAAGCAAAACAACCCTGAGCAGCAAAAACTCATTTCTGCTGCACCAAATACAGAAGGCTGTTATTCTCAAACATAAAAATGACTAATCACCCTTTAATCAAGTTATGGTTAATAAAGTAATCCAATTTTTACTTAATCATGTTAATATTCAGACATGTTAAACAGTAAATCCCTTCAGGCATGCAATCCTGTTTGCCAAGTTTCAGCCTACAACAAGGTGTAAATCTCTGAAAACAGCCCTTTGGAAATGCTGACAAACCTTTGGCTATTGTAATAGAAGTTGGAGTCTCTGCAAAAACAAGGAGAAAGGCAGAGCTAAGTTTCTCTACAAATTTCTGCCCTGGCTAAGACTTGCAGAAGGTAATTCCAGTGCCCTAGATTTAGTCCTTGCAGAACCCCTTTTGCTATGCAAGCCACAGAATATTACTGAAATAGGCAGGAAGAAGAAAAATTCACTATAAGTAATTATTATTAGAGGATAATGTTTATGCAAAATAGAGTTGATACTTCCACTAGAAACTTGACTATAATGTATCAGATTCTCAGAGACATTTGTAATCAGGTTTATTCAGTTGTTTGTTTTTAAAGGTGCTTTATGACTTCTGAAGCAGAATAAATGATAAATAATGTATTTCCTCAGCGTTGGTGGGAAAACTTAAGCTATAATTAGCATACAAAATTACATATTCTGATACTTGATGTTCACCAATGCTGTTTCCGTCATGTCATACAGCATGAATAAAAAGCTGGCAATCTGAATACCCCCAATAACTTTAGTCTTATAAACAACTACTGTTGTTCCAATACAGCTTTCCTTCAATTAGCTCCTTAAAGTAAGAGCCCCATATCTTCCACCAGCCTTATTCTAACCGAATCCCCCACTTCATGCTGCAACATTACGTAAAACGCCAGATTTCTGTTGGTTCCTAAAGAGCAGTGCAGGGAAAACTTTTCCACCGTGGCCAGGAAGGCCCCTTTAAAGGCAAAGCCTGGTTTGATGCTGGGCAGGGTCTCCAACAGAGGACCTTTGTGCTGCCATGCAAATGAGTCCCTGCACAACAGCCTGCAGACAATGCCCAGGGAGAAGTCAGGGAGAGCCAATCCATCTGCAGCTATTTGGTTAACTCAATGTTTTGTACATTCTTCCTCTTACACAAAATGCTGGATGTTGACAGCTGTGAATTTTAAACAACTATTCTATGTATGTTTTTCTAATTTTGTGTATTCAGATAGTTTCCTCGACACCAGCGGCTGAAAGCAGAGTTCTCTGATTCCGTAATTTAGAGATTACATGCTTTTCAAAGAGTCACAGCAACTCTGATCGAAAAACAATGTGGAAATTAAGCATCTGACGGAGATAGCTTCAAATGGCAAGAAAAGTGGTTTCTTTAGAGGTGTTACACAATATAAAATTCATATTTATATGAATTACAATTACAGAGAGTATCTGTAAACTAAACTCTGCATGCAATAAATACATTCATAAAAAGTATGGAATCTTTGGCTAAACCACATTCTGATTACTCAAAATCACTCGCACTTTGTAGTGTTCCTTTTAAATAAAAACTACGGTATTTTGAAGAAAAAGTTTGCCTTCAGTCAATTAATCAAATAAAACATTTGGATATCAGCAATTTGTCCATGTAATGGATGACGTTTTTCTACTAGGTCAAAAACTAACTTAAAACAGATGCTGGTCTAAAGCAACATTTCTCTGTACATTGGGGGAAAAAAAATATCCCAACCACCAGTTAAAAGCCTCCCTGTAAAAGAAAAAAAACAAACAAGTTTTCCTTTTCCAGTTAAAAACAAAGCAAAACAAAACTTGAAAAAAGCATCCCACGGGTACCCCATGGTGATTCTGCCATGATCATGGATACAATTTGCAAAATGCAAAACTACAGATAGGCTGTCGTTAAACAATTCTGGCCAAAAATGAATTTTGAATTTACTCCTGAGAATTCTGTCTAACCAGCACTGATAGAGCTGTCTTCAGCTGTGCGCTGGGAGGAAGCAAGCAGGGAGAAACTGGGGAACTGGGAGTCAGGATGATTGGCTGTCAATCCTGGCCTTGCCACTGCAAGACCTGCAGAGGCTTCTTACCCAGTTTCCTCTCCCAGAATCTCTAATCTTAAAGTGGAAAAGGTCAGGAGCCATCCCTTTTTAATACAATAATTCAAAGAGCGAAACCAATTTCAGACGCACTCCAGCCTTTTCTGCAAAGTGGGGTGGTTCTCCTCCAACAGCTCCTGCAGCAAAGCAACCCTGCAGACTCATTGCCCATCCTCCCAAGGTGGGGACACTGGGAAAGCCCCCAGAGCAGGGAGCACCACAGCAATGGGGAAGCCAGGAGGACCCTGCCTTTCCCAGGAGCCAGGCCACCAACACACCATCCCGGTGCCAATCTCTGTGCCTTGCCACAGTTGTGTCCTGTGCCTTCCCCCACGAACTGTTGAAATTAGCTTCTGCTATAGTCTGTCTTCTACTCTTTAAAACCACCAAAAAGACTTGAATTTAAACCTGACTGGGCCATTCACTGCTCTTCTCTGCTTGAGGCATTGACCCCTCACCTCTACAAGGGCTCTTCAGACCACTCACAAAGAACACTGTAAAAGAGTGGTGCATCATTTCCCTCACTCGGGCATCAGTCTCCACGCTTTGGTGTGACCTGCTCCATGTTGACATTTTCTCTCCCCAAAATCTGGAGGAACCAAAGAAGCAATGGCAGTGTGGTTTTGCTTGGGGGTGGGTTTTTCTAGTCTGGAAATGCATTTTCCCTTCTTCCCATTTGTTTATTGTTCTTTTGGCACCAGAAGAACATATTTTGGACATGAATTTCTCTGTGGGTGTTACATTGGAAATTAATCTCTCTCCAAGGCATATACCGTCTGGGACAGTTTTGAAATACGTGCGAGAGGATGGAGAGGGGAGGGAACATGCGGAAATGAGGCCACTTGGTGGGGCAGGCAGAGTTAGCTGGCATGTTCCCACAGCCCTGCTTCACCTTGCCCGGCCCAGCCCAGCCCAGCTGCAGCACACATTGCCCTGCACTCCCCGCTAGGCAAGGAAAGCTTGCTGCAGGCAGGAGAGGATAAAGGATGGGCTGCTTGTACAAGACGCAGATGCATGAGTGCTGATCTACAGGGCACGTTGCAACACACTCATTTCATCATTTGCTCCCTCTGCCCATCCCCCACGGCTGTGAACACCCTCCGAGAGGGAGGACGGGGACTCCAAGGAGAGGAGCCACTGTCACACCAGCGCTGGCGGGAGGAATGGGACCTCTCACCAATGCACGAGTCAAGGTCTGCCACCGTCTCAGATGTGATTTCCTAGCAAAACATCCCACTGCCTGCTCCACTCCTTCCTTCTCTTGGGGTGATTTCATTTCCATTATTTCTTTTGATGGTGCAGTGTATTCAATTTGCATGGCAATACAGTCAGTGAAGTATTACCACCAGGTTCAAACCCCACTGTGCTAAGCACTATAACAAAAAAAAAAGAAATAAAAGGTGTAGAACTTTGATCCAAAAGCTTGAAAGGGTCAAAAGAACATATGAAAATATGCATGGGTTTTTTACTTAATTAGAAAAGAATAAGAAGCAGAAATGTATCCATTTTTTTAAAAACATAGATTTTAATGAGTCATTAAGAGGCACTAGAAACCAACATATACATACACACTTAGGCACTCCCCTGGTTCAAAATTATGCTTTATGCAAACAAAAGGCCTCTCTCCGATTTACACGATAGGTTTACACTGAGCCATTACGATCTATCATGTAACTGAGTGCTTAACGACTCTTTAATTTAACAATTATTGACACAGAAGATGTAACAGCTGCTTAAGAGATACTACACAGCAGCAGCTTTCTAAAAAGTTTTTATTTCATCATTTTTATATTTTCTAAACTATCCAAAGATGCTTACATTCATGGCAGTGACTTGAAAGACAGAAAAATTCAAGGGGAAATAAATTAGAATATACTTGACCACAGTGAACTGGAAAAAAAAATCTAGCATTCGCAGTTGCGAATAGATTTGTTCTTATTTATTTCTGACAATGTGAAAGCTTAAAAAAAAAAATAAATAAAAGCTTATTCTATCTGAAAAGAAGCCTTCCGGACTAAGACCCTGTATTTTCTGTGGAAGTCCAAGAATTATTTTTTTTTAGGAAAGCTATAAGCCCACTGGAAAGAGCTTTACACAAAGGTAGCACTGACAGAAGTTTAAGCACAAGTGGTAACGGGTGTCACTGTAACAGCTAATGCTTGAAAATAGAAGAGAGTTTGTTAGGGTTGTGTGCGTGTGTACATATATATGTTTATAACCCTCTTAACAATGAATATTCCTGCTGCCAAGCATTTGGAGACAGAGCTGATTTCCTTTCAAGTAATTGATGTAAGCTTTCTTCAGGACCCCATCCAGACTAGTTCTCCACCATGGAGCAGGAAATCACACCGTCAAATGAAAGCTGAGCACTCCTTCCACACAGCCTGGGTCAGCCCCTCCAAAACACCAGATTTATATGACTGCTGCCAAAAAACCTTGCATTTCCATGCCCTCCTGTTGCTAAGATAAAGGATGTTTCCTACTGCCTCAGAATGCCGTCCTCATTTTAAACTCCAGCTACGTTCTGACAAAACATGCTGCTGTCACCCCAAATTGAGCAAATGAGCCTATGTCCTACAGTATAAAGACCAAAAGAGTTATTGAATATCACCCGGGGAGCACAAAATGAAAAGGCTCCCATTTCTTCCTGACCTTTTTGGGGCATTTTTTTTCCTGAAATTGGCCAAGCCCTTCAGCCTTCATTTCTCATGCTGTCTGCGGTAGCACAGGAAGGACAGCTTGGACTTTGCAGTTTCAAACAGATCAAGTTTTGTTAAATAACTCCCCCTCCCCCCCCCGCCTTCTTCAAACTCAAAGCGGAAGGGAACACTGTGAAGAAAATGGAAACTGGCAAAGAGCTTTAACTTCAAATAGCCTTATAAGTCAGCGTTGATGTGCAAAGCTAATTCTGGTTTTTTTTGGCATTTAAATATAACCAGACAGTTGCAGAAGGAGGGGGAGAGGGTGGGAGAAGTGCAAGGCAGATTACCAGCCAAGTGCAAAATAGGGAAACATGTAGCGCTACGACTTCTGTTTATCAAAAGAAATAAGAATTAGACTTATTGGCACCGAGCTTTATAGAGACTACAGACTTGAACTGGAAAATTTCAGGAAAGGGACCCAACAGCAAAAAGCAGCTCTGTACCACTGATGTCTAGGGAAAAGGGACATGTCAGAAGGGGACATTTCCAGGGAAGAGTAAAATAGATATGTAAACAGCTCCATTCATTAAAGAAAAGAAGTACCACTGAATATAATGTATCTAAATATTTGTTCAGGGTTAAGTGGTGTTGTCTAAACAAGCAGAAAAGCCCTTTTTTAATGTAGATTTGCTCTCCCCATTAGGAGTGCCAGCTACATGCTTACTACTTGTTTATTTCTATGCTTTTCGTTTCCTAGAATTCTCCTGTGTCATTTACAGATGCATGAGGTATGAAATATTCTGACATCGGGCATTTGTATGATCCATACCATCATCTGTTCAAGCTTTAGCTGACTAGCTGTTTCTACCACTCACCATAAATACACTTTTAGAAGTACACACTTCTCATCCTTTAAGGACAAGGCACGAAACTGGAAGTGTTATTTATCAGCCTGTAATTACACCTTTTACTAGAGTAAAATGTCCACCCATATAGCACCGCCTGCTTCCCATGCCCTCGCTGTTTAGGTCTGCGGGCAATGCTGCTCCTCCAGCAGCCAAAATTTAACCTCTCCTTGTCTTCGCTGCTTTCAGAGTTGTCAATGCTCAATGCTGCTGGCCCAACGGGTCATCCAGAAGCACTTCACAACTAAGAGGAAGAAACAGTTTTCTACCACATGAAACAACTGTTGGTGCGAGGGGTCAACAAGCACTACAGTGGCTGTCGAGTCTGGGGCACTGAGGGTATGGAGGAGGCTGAAGTGTAGAATGGGATCCCGACTGCCGTGAACGCTTCATGTGGGAGATATACGGAATCACTCAAGCAGAAGGGGAGATCTCTGACAGCTCACTCAAAGGAAGATGAGGGAATGCTACCATCCTGAATAGGCATCTGGAGGGAAGGCACCTCACACTTGTCCTTATCCTGCTAGAGAGAACACAGTTGTATGAAACATGCAAGGGTAAAGAATGCCAGAGAGTTTCAACAGGGCAGGGGAGGACATTGAAACATAGCGTATACCATTTCCTTTGATCCTTTTAAAGAATATTTAAAGGAGGTCACTCAAAAAACTACCAGCTTTACCTTTAGCAGTGATCTCAGCATCTTAACAGGGAAAATGCATGGAAAAATTCTTACAGTCTTGTGTTATCAAAACAGAAAAAGAAGCATTTACAGGCAGTCCTGCATCTACCTGTCTCAGTTTACTATTGACTGAAGAGTGTCAAGTCAAAAATTAACAAACTTATATTTCTATTTAATGTGTGCCCCTGTGCAGTGCTGTTATTCAACTGCTCCATTCTGGGGAAAAGTCACTTGTGAGTCTGTTCTGAAGACAGCTTCTACTTCATGAATATTTCTAAATCTATTGTCTGCATAAAGCTTTTTCTGGCTGGTTAGTCACATCAAATCAAGATAGACCATAATCATGGACAACTCTACCTGGTAAAGGACGGGCTGCTCTTGGTGGGGCCCCTCTCTCAATAGCTATTTGTTGTTGCTGAAATTAATTTTTCTACTGAAATAATACCGGAGCCTCAAAGTAGCAAAACCCCAAAAGGGAAGAAATTACTATTCAGCCTGTAGGAGACTTTGCTGCTAAGATCAATAGCCACAACAAAGAAACAGACAAAACAAAATATTTTAAAAATAAAATACAACTTCACAAGCAGATGTGACCCCTCAAAACCCTAAAATAGAAGCCCTGGGTCATCAGAGAAACTTCTGTAGAGTTTCACATGCACAACTCATTTGCTTTTACCAGTCCTCTTCACCTTTACTTTCATAAATAGCTCTTCTCCTTTCTTCTGGGGAGGGAAGCAGTGTACCACACCTAGGTGGATTTAGTAAGGGAGGTCTAATACTAGAGGTCAAATAATATGAATGGATTAAAAGATTAGGGAGAAGAGCATGAAGGCTTTCACCTTTAAGGTTCCTGTTCTGGATTTGTCTGATGTCAGCAGTGAGTGAACAGTGTAACTATCAAGGACCTGTGGCTGCATGGAGATCTCTCCTTCTGCTTCTAGGAGTTAACTAATGGATCATTAAAAAGAATCTAAATATATTAAAGATATTTACTGAGACTGCCTCTTGTTATCAAGCCCCATATCTACTTTTCTGTTTCTTCATATTCTTCTGCTACTGTAAACACCAAGATGGCTTTTCAGCTGAAAAAATAATCCCCATACTTTTCACTCTTAAATTCAAATTTATCAGCTACATGTTGTTTTCCTGTGACTTCAAATCTCTTATAACATAGATAGACACCCCCATCTGCCACTTTTAGCACAATTGCCTATTACTCAACCAGATTATGTTCCTCATGTACCAAATTAAACCTCCTACTAGCAATAATCTGCAGCAAAAAAAAAAGAACAATCTGACTTTGCTAAGCATTATTCTTGTAGTAACCATGATCAGACCAGCCCGCAGTATCCCTGAACTTCAACTTAACCTCCCCCATGACTTCGGTGAAGTCATGTTAGAGTCAATCATTATGGTATTACCAATGGCTAAAAGTGAATGCTTGTGCACAGGAACTTTCATCCATTTTTAAGGCACAGCTCATTGCTTCAGCTCCAGAAATTATGGAGAAATCACCTTATTTTTCACTGGCAAGTTCCATACTTTCACACATCCAGTGGGAAATGAACGGGCAAATTGTTTGAGAAGTAAATCATCCATACATACAGGGTCCTTTCTTGCAATGAAAGGAGTGATCTCAACAAGTAGGATGCTGTTTCTACATAATAGGAATTTTCCAAAAGAGCTAAGTGTTATATTCAGTTCAGGATTTTAAACCAGCCATGATTACCTCCAAAATGCCTTCAGTTAAAAAAGCAAGTTGCACAACAGAACCATCAGCCATGACTGAGGCTGGTTTAATAGCAAACTCAAAATTACTTCAAAAGAACCTCACGTTTCCATGGTGATGAATACATATCTCTCTCCAGAATGTCTTGTGGTGTAGAAAACATTCACCAGTAATATTTTGGTAGTAATCTTGATAATGGAAAATTCATTAGTATTGTTCAAGATAGAGATAACACAGGCTTGGATTAATTTTAGACTGACCTTGGCAAATTACCAGATGAAACTGAAAGCAGTATGGTGCTCAATGGAAAAGTAAAATAAGTGAAGATACCCACTTGTGACATAAATTTTAAAAAAAAGATGATGACCAGTGGCTGCTAAGATGAATGTGCAGATCTGTTCATGTACTTTACCTCTCTGATACCCGCTAGTAAATCCATTTTTGCCTCAGTAAGCTTCCCCAACAGTGAGGAGATTTAAATCTTCTGAAACAGATACAAAACATATAATCTCCTTAGGTTAGCCTTGCTTGATGGCAGTGAGGCCAATTGCAGGCACTCTTAACATAACACACTTGACAGGTATCAGATCAGGCATATACAGTAGGAAAGGTCCCAAAGCTTGCCTTTATTCACAAGGATGCTCTAAGGGTATGAACTGCTAAACTCTGTCATCATCACTTAACTTACAGTGCTCCTAAATACGATACGGTGTTCTACTGGGGGAGGGGGGAAACCTTCTTAAGAGTACATATTTGATTTTGATCTGGTGACATGTTTCTGAAGGAAAGCATCTGATAGGACAGTACTTCATTTAGTCCATGTGCCATATGTGGCAGTTCAAGAATCCCTGTCACAGCCCCTTCGGCTGGCATCCAGGATAGCACAGTACAGGAAAGCAGAGGGATTTCTGCTGGGTTTCAGGAGTGAAATGCTTGGGAAGAATTTCTCTGGGCTCTTTCTAACAACTATATTTACTTATTCCATTCAGAAACTAAAAATTGAGACACTTTAACTTCCAATTAAAAAAAGGGGGGGGAAATTTTGCCTAAATCTTCACATCTTACCATGTTAATATTTTGATTCAAAACGCCCATAAGCATGGGTGTATTTTAAGCACGTAAGCAGATGCTAACAGGCCTGCTCGGGTACTTAAAGCTACATAAATGCATACTTTGCTAGAATAAACCAGCAGATGTATACCATTTTACAGACACTGAACAACTTCTAGTTAGCAGACTCAGAAAGTCTAGTTACTTTAGGTGGAGCAGTTTTTAAAGCATAGTCTTTTCTGAAACATGAATTTTGAGGACGGTTTAATCAGAAACAACTCCGTTTCAGAAAATACAACCAGAAATAAAGTGCAGTGCTTTTGCTATAAAATTGTCCTTGCAAACATCTATGTAACTCAAAACACTAACTAGCTATGAGTAGGTAGCAGATATTTGCTGTGGATATAATTAATATTCAGAAATTCTCTGGTGATTTGCTTGAAAACCTGATTTAGAATTAACTTCTGTCGGTGTCATCAGAAATTCTCTGCCAATTTCATATTCCTCTTTTTTGTTCTGTACATTAAACCTAAAAACCTTTCAACAGAATAGTACTGTTATGATATGTTTGTAATTTAACAAGCAGCAAAGCTGTATGGGAGGGAAATAAAAGATAACCTTGAGTGGGAGCTGATTATACAGATATGTGTCAAAGTGGACAAAGTTTATGAAAATGGCCAGCTTTACATCTGAGTCAATCCCATCTTTACACAGTCCAGTTTCTTACTCTTGTTACTTCAGAAGACTATTTGCTCTTTACAAATATTAATACCTTAGTTTAGCCAGTGGTCCATAAATGTGCCTTTTTTTATTTTAGACTGGGGAGAAACATACACAATAATGAGCAGCAAGAAGTAATACGAATAATATGTTACATAAACATGCAACGAAAGTGAGATTTTTTTTTTTCTTATGATTCCTGATAGTCAACACAAGTCCTCTTTTTCCTGTAATCATGAATCTAAGGCCAATGATTATGTCAAACAAACTCCCTGCATGTTTTTAGACATGCATTTCCTTGAGTTTCACAGCTTGGTGGCAATATTAAAACATTTATTCAATTACGGTCAGTATTCCTATGGTAAAATGAGAGTCTTGAAAGAAAAACACTGAATTGAAAAAAAACTTTAGGTAAAAAATTTCAGTTTACAGACTGAGCCCAGGTCTCAATAGAAATGAGTGTGATCTATTCCTTGCACTTCCTTTTGTGCAGCCTCTTGCAGCTAGCGTCCTAAAAGTATTGCAATCAAACCACAGTCTAATTAAAACACAAAAGACTTTTTGGTAATTAATCTTTCCAGCAAAGAGCATCTTCAACACTTACTTCACAAACAATAGCACTTGTCAAGAGATACTAAACAAATGTTGCGACTGGGGCTTTTCAGGGCAATTTGGAATATTTGGTATCTTGGTCTTTTGTGCTTGGTGTCAGCTAGTTCCTTATTTCCCAAAACATACTAATGATCTCTAGGCAAATATACACCATTTAAAAAATTTACCAGCACGCCTGTGATTACATCGGTTTTCTGAGGGAAATGGTTTGGCCTATCGCTTTCTGACCTATTTTCCCCCATTCTACTTCTGCATGTCCTCTCAGCTGAGTGCTAGGAACTGCATTCAGTTAAGTGGGACAAAAATAACAATAAAAAAGTGCCTAGAGCGACCCTCAAGCTACAGAAGGTGAAACGAATTACATTCTTAATTCACAAGGCTCTTTTTATGTATAATCATGCCTTTTAGGTAAAGGTCAAGTTACGAGATTTTTTGTATTACGCACAGTAATTTCCATTTTGGCTTATTATTCAGTGGTATAAAATTTATGATGTCAGATTGATGACAGTTAAACCTGAGTTTGTTCTGTTTCAGAATGACATCTGGGTATAGAGAATAACAAAGCTTCCATATTAAATTGGCCCTATATTTTTAGGCTGGGTCCTATGAAAGACATCAGACCAAGAGATACTTAAACAGATGTTCAGAAAAATAGTTCACTTTTCAAGCGCTGACACACTAGAATGGGAGAGGAGTTATGTAATGGGAAATGAAACATTACAGTCAATTACAAAAGATATCAAATTGCTTAGAATCAAAGCATTTAGAAAATAATCTTTTCTTTCTGTCTTATTGCAAGGCATTTGATATTCAAAAGCAAATAACGTAAGAAACATATTCAATGCTGCTGCTGCTGCTGAACAGGTTCTTCAAGGAAATAAATGTATAAAAATGCATTTTATTTGTTAATGTGTGTAACAGATAATGATTTTTAGTTGACAGTACGATTATTTATTATGACAATACAACATCTTTAGTGAAAATTGAGTAGTCTTAAGGTGTTCTGTGCTGCTCATTCATGCAAAGAGTTCTTGTCAAATATTTTAATGAGAAGAAAAGTATGGCAGTCAAGATTAAAAGTCAAGGTGACCTTTAACTGTGGAAAACAGTATCTACATATCACCTTACTTTTTTTTTTTTAAGGTCATCACTTCTCTCTTGAAGAGTCATTCCATAAATGGAAGTAGGCAGTGCATCAAGAGAGCTAACCATAAAAACCATCTGTAGTTCAGAATTAAGCTCTGCATTACACCTATGTTAAATCACATATGCCCTTTGGCATAAAATTCAAACACTTGCTGTGGTCTCTTCAGCAAAATAAGTAAGGAAATCGCACTTTACAGAAACAAGGGAGGTACCACTGTCACACAGCCTTTGGTAAAGAAACAGTGCAACATCTTCAGAATTGTCACTCTTCTGTATAAAGAACAAATTTGACTGTGACCTGGCCTTGGCCAGGGTGTGCTGAGTCAGCTGGAAAACTGCTCTGATAGGCACCTGGTTGCCTGTTGTTCTAAAGAGACTTTTGGGGAAACCAAGGATGATCCCACAGCACAGCAGTGACCTGTTTTCTACTGTCATGCTTCAAGCTGCCCAGGTTAGCTGAGCAGATACCCTGCTCATGTGCTATTATGCAGAGGTTCTGCTGCATGAGCAAAATCCTCCACAGCCAATGTGACCTTAGACAAGTACCAGGCAAGTTTGAAATATTGTTCCAGTTACCAGAGATGAAATACCAACAAATCATCAAATACCAGGGGTTCACAATATAGTTTCTAGTCTATGCATGGTCGTGGACAAAGGGTGATTACCTGTACTTCACGCTCCTCTGCTAGAAACCCCCTGAGACTTGTCTGACCTGCCCACTCCCAGACAGAACCCCAGACCTGAACTTGCACCTGCAAAGACCTACATTTGTTCTTCTGGCCATCTTACAACCTTTTTTTTTCCCCCGCTACAACTGGAAGGAAAGGCAAAACCTGGAAGCAGGGAAAAGCCACCAGCAGTTCAGTTATGAGAAGGCCTTAACTGTTAAAAAGAAACTAATTTTTATTTACCCAATGTGGATGGAAAAAGAGGCACCATGCCACAAGGGCGTCCTGAGAGAGAGCTCAAGGCTGGTCTTAAATATCAGTGTGAACCTACTCTCTAATTTACGTACTTTGTCTCCAGATTTATTCACTGCACTGAAAGCAGTTTAAGTATAACGTGACATTAGAGCAGTGGTAAGGCTTACAGATTAGCATTGGTTTGGGTCTAGCCAGCTTGGCATGAGCTGCCCATGAGCACAGGCAGAAAAATTAATGTTTACTTGCATCTGTCCACAAAGATACATTCTTAGCTCTATATACTAGGAGGACTACTCACAGAGTATCATTAATCATTTTTATCATTACCAAACATTGTATCAAACACATACAAAAATGTGGTTCCTAATTGCTACTATGGAGACGAAGGAGCAGAGGAACAAGAGATGAAAATAAAGTATTAGGTGTCATTTATTATGTAAAACTATATGTGAAATAATTTAATTAACGAGTACTATCATTTATACAAGGTTCTAAGTGAAATTTAAATAATTACAACACCCAAACATGGTAAATCAGATTTTAAAATTTCCTAAGAAAAGTGCTGTGGATAAACTTGCTAAACAATGCAATAATGGAATGAATTTATTAATAAAATGGTGGCACTGCTTCAAATCAGAGCCTGCTATAGGTTTATAAGATTGGTGTTCTTCCCCACCCAGAGTACCTGTTTCTTCTGAAGTCCCATTTACCGCATATCATGTAATGAAATGACTTAGACAATCCATGCATTTTTTTTTGCAAAATATTAGAATCTGATTAAATTAAGTCAGTAATGATGCATCATAGTTTAATTATTTCATGTGTGTGACACATATATCATTCGAAGCAGCCTCTCATATTTCGGGCAAGTAAACTTTCTGTGTCTTTCAGGAACCTCCACGGAGTTTTATGAAAGTTAAATTTGAAAACATGGTACTTAAATTTTAAAAATATTTTTGCACTCTTATTGGCTGGCTGCTAATGCCTGAAAAGTGGATTACATTCTTACAACTGATAATGCTAAGCATTTTCTCTGTTTAATACACAACTATATTTAACGTGCTAGTCCACTATTTTGGCTTTATTTAAACATGCAAAAAATTCCTTTTTTAGCCACTGAAGAGACTTGGCATGAGTTATAAAAGATTTATTGATCCAGTACTAACTAGAGTACCTTGTAAATAGCCAAGTGCCAAACAGTTACTTCGCACCAGATTGTGATTTACAAGTAAGGAAAGGAAACTGGATTACTAATTACATACAAAACTAGAGCTCTAAAAAGGTGTGCATTTGTAATTAAGGACTTGCAAATAAATTGCCTTTCTATAGCCAAGACCGGCTTTTATACCAAAAATCTTTAATATAAATAGACATACCATTTTCTTTCACAGAATGCTGATCTCAGCTTTAAAGAAAATTTTTGTATTAGAAACTGTTGCCACTCTCCCCCCCCCCCACCCCCAAAGGGCCACTTTTAAATTGAAATACCTAGAAAAAATTAATTTATTAACATCTGATATTATATATTTTTTTAAAAAATGTGTAAAAAATTTACAGAAATGGTCTATTCTGGTGTTGGGGTTTTTTGGTGGTTTGGGGTTTTTTTTTGTTTTTTTTTTTTCTTTCTTGGGGAGAATGTTTAGATTTTTTCCATATTTAGAATTATAGAATAGAATCATAAAGGTTGGAAAAGACCTCTAAGCTCATCAAGTCCAACCATCAGCCAACACCACCATGCCTCCTAAACCATGCCCTGAAGTGCCACATCTGCATGTTTTTTTTAATACCTCCAGGGATGGTGACTCCATCACCTCTCTGGGCAGCCTGTTCCAATGACCAACCACTCTTATAGGAAAGAAATTTTTCCTAATATCCAATCTAACTTCCCTGATGCAGCTTGAGGCCATTGCCTCTCATTCTATCACTAGTGACTTGGGAGAAGAGACCAACACCCACCTCACTACAACCTCCTTTCAGGTAGTTGTAGAGAGCAATAAGGTCTCCCCTCAGCCTCCTCCAGACTAAACAACCCCAGTCCCCTCAACCTCTCCTCATAAGACTTGATGTCCAGACCCTTCACCAGCTTCATTGCCCTTCTCTGGACATGCTCCTGCAACTCAATGTCCCTCTTGTAGTGAGGGGCCCAAAAGTGAATGCAGTATTCAAGATGCAGCCTCACCAGTGCCAAACAGAGGTGGATTTCTTTGCATCTATCCAGGTGGATGTGTAACAGGGCTGCATCACTGCAGTATAATTCTAAAGGATGACCTTAACCCAATTATCTTTTGAATAGATTGCTTGGGATAGGTCACAGGTAACACAAAATAAGATACTAGAGCTAGAAAAGGGAAGTAGAACGGGTCCAAAGACCCAAGGGACACAATGCAAACCTTAAACCTAATAAAGGTCATTTGCATCAAATGAAATCAGCCCAGATAAACCAGCAGTACTAGACCTTGGAAGATGACGCCTATTAGCCAGGGCTACATGCTAACTGTCAGCAGGCTCAACCTGACAATGAATGATAGTAATTTCATCACTGAAACCACCAAAGTTCCCAGAGTTTATTCTGTTAATTTTTAAGGGATTTACCACAATATTGCGTGGTAAGAAGGATGTGAATGAGAGAAGCAAGCTTTTCCAGAAACACCTACTGACACTTTGGCCACTTTGGATCCAGTTTCAAAGTCACCATGCAGAGAGTGATGTCTATCAGCAGCTCACAAGATGTACAAAGCTAAATCAGACACTGAGTTGCAAGAAAAGGCATAAAAAAAGCCCAAAGGAAGAAGAAAGTAATATTCATTATAGCAGGGGAAAATCATAGCCTTTCAATTATAAACTTAATTTTTAATTTTTCTTGTGCAATAGAAAAAAGGTCTCCTAAGGGTAGGCACATCCTGCATCTATTCAAAAGCCAGAGTAAAATTTCTACAAGCCATAAGTCATGCCAAAAAGTTCACTAACAATGTACAGGTATGTCTTTTGGAGGTCCAGCTACCCAAGATACCTGTCAACAGCCAAGTAATGCATAGCTTTATTTCAGCCTCTAAGTAGGCAAAGTACGTAGAAAATATAATTTAAAAAGAGGATGTGTCATTTAATATGTGCAGTTACTTGAAACACACCAATTATGTTAAATACATTTATAACTAGGCATACTTCTGCTTTTAGGGTCTATTTAAAACCTTATTAACAGCAAAGGACACAGAGGAAACAGTCTGTTTGATCTGTTTTGAAGCCATGGTAATAGGAAACAAGTTTTCCTGTGATGTCTCTCAGGACCATCACGCAGTCCTTTTTACAAGAATAAATACACAGCCATATTTGAAACTCTTAACCTAATGGTCACAGAGAAATCTTCCTTGTAGACACAGTTGTTTAAGACTAACTTTAGTTCATCTTCCAGTCATATTTCAGAGATAAGCAAAAATTATAGAAATAAAAATGACTAGCAGGTAGTTTCATTTGCCTCTTTTAGTACAAATCCATATTCAGATATGTTACTATAAAGATGTACAATATTACATAAAGGGCACAAAACCTGACATGGTGACACTGGTGGCTGAACGGTTCGCTTATTGTAGCGGCTCTTATTCAGCTATTTTCTAGTGCTCTCATCAGTCTTTTGTGTGAAAGTCTTTGGTGAGAGTCAAGTCTGAACTGATAAGGCCTTGGAGACATAATCACTGGCCTTCATTTTCCATTGACAGCCCCACACAGCCAATTCACAAACATTTTCAAATTAATATTGAGCAATTTCCCTACATTCTAATCCATCAAAGTAGGCTATTAATCCTTCCCCCGCGCTCTTCTCTATTCAAATGCTAACAATTTTCTTCTCACAAGCTAAAACATTTGTCCTACAGCCCCTCACACAATGACACTGTATGTCAGCAGTGATTGATCAGAGTATTAATATGAGGGATGCAACGTACATTGTATCAATGG
This sequence comes from Phalacrocorax aristotelis, assembly GCF_949628215.1. Lineage (NCBI taxonomy): Eukaryota > Metazoa > Chordata > Aves > Suliformes > Phalacrocoracidae > Phalacrocorax > Phalacrocorax aristotelis. The sequence goes on from NC_134283.1 coordinate 19,366,776, forward strand.
TATTGCATGTATGTGGAGGAAAAGGGATTTTTTAAAGGATAAACCAAATAGAAAATATAATAATGTCTCAAGGAATACTTCAAAGTGTTTTGCCTGGTATATTTTATGGAAATGTATGAAGATTTTCAGAGGTGTAAAATGCTTTTGAGTTTGGAATACAAAATAAATGGCAGGGATGCCCTGTGTGCTGGGACCTGGCAGGAAGCAGCCTGCAGCTGGGATTGGCTTGAGGGCTTGTAGGTCAAAGAGCAGAAGAGCTACCAAGGCTACTTGCTCTCTAGTGCTACGTTTTATACAAATGGGGGAAAAAAATAAAACAAACAAGGAAAAAAATCAGGTGAAGATAACTCTAAAGAGAAAAACCTCTCACCTCCTGGGCTGGAAAAATTAAGCAAGGCCAGGAAGCATATCCACCCCTTGGACAGTGGGTCCCTTGCTACAGGGCCACCTGGCAATACCCAACATCCTCATGGATGGCCAGAAGCTCTCCCCAGAGCCTAGGGCAGGCAGGGCCAACCACTCCCGAACCTGTCTTGGTCTGCGGACCCTCAAAAACCACAGCACCCCAAAAAATGGTAAAAAGCAAGGGTGTATGATGGATCATTTCTTGCAACTCAGTTTCAAATGCATTGGGGTTATTTATTAAAAGAAGGATGTGTAACCTTAACATGCTTTATATGCAATCTTATCATGCTTTAGGCCCTCCTTGAGAAAATGCCACTTAATCAGCAATTTATGCTGTAACTGCAGAAGGTGAGCACAGAAAGTAGCAGCAGAAGGGGGACAACCTGTAAAAGACATGGTTGTACAAAGGTGGACACGCTGTCTGCAGCCAGAGCAGAGCCCAGGGTGCCAGGAGGTGTGAGGGAGGCAGGGTGTGGATGCACAGACCTTTTAGATAGCTGATAAACCCTGGCACAAATTAGAGTAATTTCAGGGACACTGTAATTTACAGGAGGTTACAATGGTTCTTGGCACAGAGCTCAGCTCTTTGCAGTCAAAGCCCCCCACACCTCAACACATCCTCCTCCTTAGAGGGTGCAGGTAGAGGGAGAGACAGTGCCAGGTGCTGTCAGCAAGTCGAAGTCATCAAGTTTGGCCTCAAGTCTGCCCTAGGACCACTTTGCTGGAGCTGCACAAAGCAATTTAAAAGAACATGCAGCTGGATGACTGAGAGAAATCCAGACCTCCTCAAACATACAGCATCCATTCATCCATAAAAAGGAGCAATTTGCTCATTTCCAGTAGCACACAATATACGGGGTGGGTGTGCATATGATTAAATAACCCAAAAATAAGATAAACAAACATTATTCTTTGATAAGCTGAAAAATTCAGCAAAATAACATTTCAATGCAAGTATGAGAACGTTTGAGTCTGGAGGGGCTGGAGGTTTAATAGATGCATTATATTCAAATATGTGCAGACAACATCTAAGCGTCTAGTGATATCACAAATCATAAACTATATTTTTGCATATTATTCTAATAAAAATTAATTTTAATTTTCTCTTCTTATTATGTACTCTTTCCTTTTCTGAAGAAACGATACAACACTAAAATTAGCAGAGGTGTAAATTAAGTCCAGTGGTACAATCTGATACCCTAAAATAGCAGAGCCTAGTGGCCATATGAAATCTTATTGCTGGATTTAACCCACATCTCCAAGGAAATCATTCCAGCTCTAAGTACCCTCTGCCATCACATTGGCACCCATGACTGAGCACCTGTGTGCCTCCTACTGATCAAGGAGATGGTGGGAGGGGTCCCTGCTAGTTGTTAAAACAATGATTGATTGATTCAAAACAGTGATTTGCTCAGATTATGTAGGAAAGATAGAAATATAACCAAAAGAGAACATCATCTTTTTCTCAGTATCTAAACTGTGACGGACCCAGAGAGGCCTAAATTTTACTACTGCTTTCTGGGATGAACTTGCTCTGGGCACAGAGAGCCACACAACATCATCCATTTTTAAAACCTCCTTATTTTTAAAGAGCCTGTGCTTCTGTGCCACAACATCCTGTTTCTACGCCACTTACCTTTAGCACATTATGTCTTTACAATGAGTAATTAAAAATATTTGTATTTTAAAGCCACTTAGGAGCTCTTCCAATTACTTACATTACTATTCTGGCAAAGAGTCAAGACTTTTTAATGTTGGCTCAGACTCTCTAACCTGCATCAAAAAACTCTCCAAACAGTAATTTTGCTTTTCACTACTTCCAGACACCTGGAACGGGTACCATGTACTCTGCTACTGTAGGAGGGAACAGGATATGCTCTTGCTGTCTCACAGGCATCTTTCCTGGGGAAGATAACATTCAGGGCTAAAATGCAAGAGTCCCATCTCCCAGCACTTATAAAAGGTGTTGAAACCCAGGAGACAGGGCAAGAGACTGAAGGAAGGAAGTTGTTCTTATTTATGCCAGAGGCCAGTAGATGCACAGGATAAGATGTGCAGAGCTGTAACTCTGTTTGGAGAGAGGTCTGACAAGGAACAACTGAATCCCCTCCCTGAGCAGAGCTGATGACTCAGTGCATCAGTGCTGCAGCAGCCATGAGTCAGTGTCCCAAAGAGCTACGAGGGTGTGTGCTGGATAGGCAGTCTTTGGGATAAGTTTTAAAACAACAGCTCTGGCCGCTTCATGTTATTGAACGTCTCAAAGCAATTTTATATAAATAAGGGTGTTAACTTTAGTTGAAATATGGCCAAGGCGTCAAGGTTAAGCTTCCACAGATATAAATTAAATTAGGTAAAGTATTAGTCATTTCCTGTCCCAAGCTCTTATGCATTGTGATGTACATTATGAAATAGCAATTTTAAACCCAGAAATAGATTAACTGAAGTTTTAATTGAAATAATCTTTATTTTGTAATTAAGTTATTATGTGCCGGAAGAATTATTTCCTTGGTATTCGCGCATGGGCGTTATACTGTTTGTAAAATCCCAAGCTGGATACTGTTTGCTAAGGTTGCTCTTGTGCAAAAATCAAACCCCAGAATTATATCATTACAAAAATCAAGTGTGTAATATGTTAAGCAGCGACAACAGAAAAACTAGATACCATGTACTAAAGGGTTTATTTTCAAAACTAAAGCACATGCACAAAAGTCCACCCAGATCCAGCAGCTCAGAGACTAAAATCAAATAAATTTCACTTAGAAGGCCACATAAAGAATGTGGAAACCTTGATTTAGGGATTCTCGTTTCAGAACTTTCACTCTGTGCCTTTTACCATCACCCCAAACAGCAAGAGAGTTTTTCGTAAGTGCTCTCCCACGTCCATCAGCAGGTCTCCACACCACCATCCGCACTGATGCTCTCTCCTTCCTGGCAAGCTACTTCCCCCAGTTTAGCAAGTTTCAGATCCCACTACAAAGATTTCCTTTAACTAAACTTCCTTCAAACATAGTTTTTCTTGTTCTTTAATGAGGCAAGATTTTTCTGAGGACAGAGGTGGTTTAACAGTTTAATGTTTTAAAAATTGTTTTCAGCTACACTGCAAGTGTTCTAAACCAAAGCAAGTGGAGTTTACAATCATCTCTGGAGAAAGACTGCCATTAGGAATAAAGCATGGATTGATCCATTTTTCATATGTAAGTCAGATTCACTTTGTCAGTCTTGAGATTTGACAAAGTATAATTCAGAACAATTCAAGCTCACCTTCCACTGGACTGAGTAATCACATTAGATGAGGAAACATACCAGCAGCTCTTCAGAATCTACTGCAATACTCCTTAGGAACTCATAGTATATATGCCACTTCATTTTCTCAGTAATCCATGGCTGTCATACATAATTGCATACACAAGACTTACAGTAACGTCTCAGAAATTTAGCCTCAGCTCCAAGAGTAGAAACTTGTAGTTTAGAAACAAAAACTCTTTGAGTTTTAATCTTGATAATGCTTATGAAGGCCATGCAGTTGTTGCACAGGATATGGAACAGAAATCAGAAGTGTGCAGGGCTGTTAGAGTGTACCAGCATGTAGACAGCAGCTGGTGTCATATTCCTTGACCCTTCTGTTGGCAGCATTGTTCCTAAAAGACACTGCCTCTAAGGTGATGTCTCAGCACTGCATTCTTAATTAGTTGATTTTTTTTGACAGTGGTGCTGCTTCTTAGATAGAATAGAGTAGATGAAAGACCTTTAAAGATACCAAGTATGACACAGTTTAATATGGCTAAAAGATAAGGTTTTTGTTTGTTTGTTTGTTTGTTTGCTTTGTTTTTAAAATGACAACCGTATGAATTCATTCAGTAGTATGGGAGATAGAATGGCAATTAAAAACAAGTCAGAAAGAAGCAAAGGTTTATTTTAAAGTTAAATTTCTTGGAAAAATAATAATGTATTCCTTTCTACAAAGATATCACCATAGATTTTAGCCTAAAAATTAGCATACAGTGAAGAGAGAATACAAATGCAATTCGTTTGAAAGAAATACTCATACGCTGATATTTTTTTGTCTGGGTTTTTTTGGTTTGGTTTGAATTTTTCCCTATACCTATGTTCAAATGTATTTTTGCATCACACACAAAAATATGATATCCTTTCTGAAAAAAAGAGGTATCCTTTATGTGAGTTAATATAATTCTGAGAAGAATGACTTTGACCAATTGGTGTAGTGGCTCACTGCACTAGTGAGCAAGGTTTTCTGCATCCAGCAGTCCAAAGTCTGAACACTATGCAGGCTGAATAAGGAGATGAATTTAAAATGTGTAAATGACAAGTTTGAAACTTGACTGGATAAAACAAAAGATGTTATATTTAAGAATTCATCCTCCAGTTTTAGAGGACCTCATTTTTAATCAGTTGAACACAATATTCAAAAGTGCTTCACAATTGTCTTTGAGCTGTTCAATTTTTCCTAGGTCTAGAACTGAAAACATTAAAAAGTGGGTGATGATAATTAATGTAAAATTATATCTAAATATACTGTAGGAAGATTCTTAATTAATTACAAGATTGAAACAGTAAAAATTAATTGAAAGAATTTTTGAAGAACACCATGTGAGAAGACTGGTAATTTATACAATCTAAGTATTTTATAAAAGGCCAATCAATTACTACTCAATTTATCTTTGATCCTTCTGAACTACTCTTCAGGGCCTGTGCAGTACAGTACTTCAGTCACCTTCTTGCTCGACTAAGGGGGAGCGTGCCCTTTTTATTTTATTTATATTTTAAAATGTGGAAAATATCATACCACACTAAAGCAATCAACCAGTAGCCTGTGTGCTCCAGTAACTGGAGAGGATAGAAAGTCAGTGAGTAGATAATTATTCAAGGTCAAACCTTTCTAGTGCGGTGCCAGAAAAAAAAGCAAACATCGAGGGTTAGCCAATACTTCACAAACACTTGTTTAAGGATTTCCTAATTACTATAAGTGGTTCCTCTGGCCCTGGCACTTAAAAAGGCAGCCATATGTGCATGATGTCATCCCTTCTTCCCATTATCTCTGCAGTAAATTTAGAGGATTAAGAAGCAAGCAAGACTAAATAGTCAAAATAATGATGATTTTTTGTGTTTCCTAACATTAAAAATTGAGTACAGAAAAAAGGCAAATTGAAACATGGATGCAATTAACTATTAAAATAGATTTGAACATTTTTGTCCAAAAATCAGAAAAATACAATTATCCTACACATACTTTTCTGTTTAAAGACCACATGTATGCAGCACGGCCACATCACAGCACAGTTTCTGTTACCTTACAGCTTTAAAGATATGGATATAATTCACAAGCTGATTAGCAAAAAATAAACTCAGGAGCCTTAAATCTCCTGGAGCAAATTGCACAGGTAATATTCACTACCCTGGTATGGTTGTGCCAGTGCATTTTGCTATTCATGGCTGGAATACAAAATTCAGAGTTTGTAGTTAGGACACTGTGAGAGATGCAACAACAAAGATACTGTAATATTTGCTTACTGGGACACTGCAATTAATATGCCAGCTGACAGAACCAGGGATTAACTTCATTCTGTGCACCTTGATCAGCAGCATCTTGCCAAAACAGATGATGAATTTTGAGGGCCTCCACAGTTGTCTGGCACTTCTGGTTAGTAACCTTTTTTCCGCTCTCCTTTACTTGCAACTCTGTCTGGCCCTTCCCCTTGAGATCATGAGACCAAATCTCTTATTTCTGGCAAGTGATTATCATTTCCATTACAAGTTTTAGGATCTTCCCATATTTCATAGACTGTATGTCATCTATGTATATGAGAATGTCATCAGCTCTCAGACTGGGTATGGGTCATGCTCAAGGTGCTGTGCATGGTTCAGTCAGGTCACCCTTCAGCACACAAATTAATTTCTCCTTCATTTCTGTCTAGGTGCTGGGGAATCTAACATGGAAGCTACTCTGAGGAACATGACCTGAGGTAGTTGCAGCACAGCATAGAAGCATATCTCTAAACACGTCACTGTTTGTAAACAACTTCTTGCTAAAAATGTAGCTCCTCGAATGTTTCCTTTCCTTGCTTTCTAGAAATATTCTTGATAACCCCAGATTTTTTTTCACAATTTTTTAAAAAATTAGTTTATCAAGTGCCAAAGTCACTTTACAAGTCCTGCTTTTTGTCTGTGTGGGAAGCTCTGAAAATCTAACTTTGCTAGTGCAGTCCCTACATCTGATTTTCCATTGGGGGAAACTTCTGCTCGGCACTATTAATTTTTCTGTTCAATTTTTATTCGCTTTTGAAAGAGAAGCTAGTGAAATCGTGGCCCTGATTTGATATTGGCAACCTCAGTTTTACACAGCTTAAGTCTTTGGCATGATTATTGTATGGTCACTCTTTCTTCCTTTTATTATTTTTTTCCTCCCCCTTTCCTTAATTCACAACTATATTCCATGTTACCAATTCAGCCACTTTGCCCAGCAGAATCCTCTCCCGCTTGTTAATTTCTAGCAGGAGTATCCGAATGCTGCCAGAAATAGCCTGTTTTAATAACACATCGGAAGTTCACATCAACATTATAAATCAATTTATTATGCAGTAATATCTAACTCAAGCTGGATTTGTCTTGCTGTATGCAGTCTCAGACACAACTACCAGTCTCCATCTTTGATGTCCTCGCTGCTATTTATCTCTCTCCAGGAAGACATATCTGAACACAGCCAGTATCCTTGCTGCCCTGGGGCCAAGAGCCCACTCTGGCTTGGCGTGCCGGCCAGGCAGCTCTGGAGGCCGCTGCTGCTCTGGGGAAGCATCATGTGCAATTGCTGCAGACTAAAGGTGAATCAATAGACCCTTTCCCATTATGGCAGGGTGGTGACAAATAGGAAACCAAAGGTGTAAGTGAGGAGGAGGCAGTAATCCCACCTGAGCTCTGCTCAGACAAGATCTGCTGTACAGAGTCCCTTATGTAGGCAATGGCTGAATAGTAAATACTAACAGACGAAACAGAAAATACAGGCGAAATGGAAGCAAGGGATAGGCAGGCATTCAAGAAGGAACAAAAGATAAGGCAGAAAGCACTGTGAATAAGAGAGGAGACGAAGAGGGGTCAGAGAGATGTAGCTTGACTGAAAAACTAAGCATAGAACATTGAAACTACTCCACATGGAAAGGGTGGGTGGGGGAAGGTGTGGTATCAGTTGACATCATCTGCCACTAAATAGACACATTTAGAGGATACTATTTCAGGTTAAGCAACATAAGAACATTCAAGCTCAGAAGAATATACAATAAGTTTTTCCTGCCCTTAGGAAAATACAAATTATTCGGTCTAGCACAGTTTTGTTCAGACATGTCTGAGGCAGGGGAAAGACCAATCCAGGTACTACCCCCCCCCCCCCCCCCCCCCACCTCTTCGCTCAGTTCCTCCTTATACAACCATGATTGTCCTGATAATGGAGTGAAGCCTTGTCAAAACCATTTAACAGGTGAAGAATAAGGGGAAAAGCAGGAAATTAACACAGTGAGGCCACATTAAGGAAAACCAGATTTTTCCCTGTGATTTGGTGTGGTGTATGCCTCAGAAAAAGTAAGCTTGCTGGTAAATTCACACCTTACACCAGTAATTTAGGGATATATGGAAGTGCTTTAGCCATCACCCAAAGGTCAAGAAACGTGTAATCAAGGGCATAAACTAGCAATGATGACTTTTATGGTGCGTAAACAGACTAGCAAGATTCCACGCCTCCTCATGGAGAATAAGAAAGGGAAAGTTTTGTGCTATAACCCACCTTTGCAAAATGACATCTTTTCAATCCAGTATCCAAAACATTTAGCTTTTCCCTTTGCCTTCTCTGGCTTTGGATCTCTGTGTTGTACCATCGTTATCCGATATCTTAATGGATGCCATTTTGGCAGAAAATAATTTACTGTGAAAAAATTCCACATCAGACACTTTGGGAACAGGATGGCCAGCATTAGCTTAGCTGAAAAATAATGCCTCAAAAAAAAAACCCAAAACCCACCAACCATACCAAAGCCCCAACAACAACAACAACAACCCCCAAAACGCAGCACCAAACAAAAATCAAACCCACATCACATGAAATAAGCAGATTTTAAAATTATACCATCTCTGCCATAACAATAATAAGATAACAAAATTAAGGGTTTTTTTATTTATAAGTAACTGCTTTCTTCTACCTTTTATAATGTCCATCTCTTAGCATAACAAAGCTTTTCATAGCTTACTAATGGCTCCCTGTCACTAGTGCTGAGAACTATTATCACTGCTCTGCCCCTTCACATGGGCCTTTCAAACATCACTGTTTCACTTAATTCTTTCACCTCCTTCAGTTCAAATGCAATAAAAACCTTTCACTGGCTGACAACTAGAAAGGCAGAACAGCCTCCAACTGCTGTATAATTCAGGAGGGCTCTTTCTCATTTTAATTGGCTGCCTAATTGGAATGTTTATGGGTTCTGAGATAGCTTGGGATGAAAAGGCAGGGTGAGCAATTATGTGCTCAGCATTCCTATCTGGCAGAGTTAATAGTTTTTTTTAAAAAAAGCTAAAGTTCACTGGAATGCCATGTTTTTGTTCTCAAAGAAATACCTTGATTTGAAACAATGTAATCCCCAAGTCAGAAATTATGTCAAGCTGTGCTTATCCAGTAGCAAGTTTGAGCTTTTGGAAGCCTCTTTGCTCCTTTTTGATGTTAGCATAACATGAAGAACAGGAGGCTATCTGGTGGCTGTCAAGTTTTTAACTGCTTGCTCTCTCACTGGCTGGAGATAAGATGTAAGCAGAGCACTTGATGGACTTGATTAATTCTCTGGAACGAAGGTTTGTCTTTCTTGGCTCGATGAATGACTTCATTCTAGTAGATGAGGTCACCCAAGTCAAGGCAATAAAGTTTCTGATATTCACATGAAAGCTAGTTTTCAAAGCTGCCAGCCCCTAAAAAGAGAAGCACAAGTGTTTTCTCATTTACCTGCATTCTAGTGGCAACATCCAGCCTGCTAGCCTATCTATCCTCTCCAGCACAGGACTGCATTTCAGCTAAAGTGCAGTTCTAACACAAGATGAGATTTACAGGAAAGAAGAGAGGGGAAGGCAAAAAAAAAAAAGAGACATGCTTTGTCTGAAGAAACAAAGATTTTTGTGAAGTGATTTGTCAAAATGCCAACAGGAAGAGAAAAATTACTTTCCAGCTTTTTAGCCTGACCAAGACAGTTGCATTTTTCTTGCCTCCACATGCTGCCTCTGTGCTGTTCCAGCTGTAGACCCCTGGGGTCAAAGAGCAGCATTGTGGTCCCTTGTACAGTGCACGGAGCAGTTGCAGTTGTTTCTGGAGCAAGAGAACCCAAGTGCTACAAACACAAGTAATAAACGTGGAAGGGTACTGTGCTTTTAGCGGTATTTGTACTCCTGCATGCTCTGAGTTTTAAGGGTGGGTTTATCCTTCACAAAGCAGAATAGTCGTCTTTGTCTTCCCTCTCTCCTTTTTAATAAATAACATTTAGTTTAAAAATGGTGAAAACTAGTAAAAAGAGCTGACTTGCTTTGTAAACTTCCCAATTCTCACAGCAGTTCATACACAGATCTCTCTTATTCTTGTACTTCTTGCTTTTCAAGACCATACAAATGATAAACAGTCTCTCCAGTACTCATTACAGCCCAGCAAACATAGTAAACAGCCCATGCAACAGAATTGAGACTAATTTGATATATGGGTTTATTATTTTCAGATAACCTGAAACTCCTTGTTCTAGATTAGGGATTCTAACTCATTCTATGTTCCTCCTTTCCAGTTAAATTCTGTCCTTGTCTCTAAGTAATAGAAAAATCATAGTCCTGCGGATTATTAGGGTTGTTATTCTAGAGTTTGAAGCTTCTTTCTGGATCAGTCTCCTAACCCATACTTCTGTTCCTGTGCTGCAGTTCTCCAGCATGTGCAGTTACAGCTGGAGCATCCACATCCTGGGCATGAATGCAACCAAAATGCTGACCACAGCAGATGCGCCAGATCTCTGCCAGCTGGTGATACCACACAAGAAAAAGGGCTGCAAGCTACACAGGTTTTTGGGCACTGTGAACTTCTAAATGCTTTCATAAGCACCATGGAGAAATTAGAAGGCAGTTTAAATGTTCCCATTAAACTATGGAGATAGAATTTTACCCCAGGATTTATTGCCATCTGGAGTCTGGAAACCTGTGGAAGCAGTGCCTTTGAAAGGTCAGAAGCCTGTACCACATCAGAGAGCCTGGCTCTGCCTAGAACATACTTAGGAAATGTTGGCCTGGTGCATGCCAGGAGGGATTTCTGGCTGCAATAGCTCCCAAGAAGTTCTCTCCAAAGGACTCATTTTCAGATTCACATGCATCAGTTTGGCATCCAAATGATACAAAACCAAAACATGACAAGTGGCCTCCTTGCCAGCATAGATGGAGTTAACTTGTAAGTGGCCAATCTACCAATTAAATAAAAAACTCTTTCAAATAATCTGTCCGGTAAACCACACCCACTCTTAAACTAATCTTTGCTCACATTTGCCTAAAGATTATAACTTGCTGATATTAAGAATACCAGAGGAAAAAACTGATTGCTCAAGATGTCCATCTCATTTTATGGGCAGAGGCGATTCAGAGAAACCCATATGTTTGGTAAGTGTCCAAACATGTGGACAGTTATGCAAACCAACAATTCTTTGAAGTGTGCTGCTTTCTAAAGTCCAGGCTGAAACCTAAAATTTAATAATCAACAAAACAGGCAGAGCTAAGGCAGAAACTTTCTGCTAAACGCTGCAGGACTGGGATATGAGTGGAGGCATCTCTCTGAAGTGACATTATAGGCCCAGATGTGTTGTAAGAGAATAAGGGTCTGTCTTAAGATGGCCTGGAGACCCTGTGAACTTCCTTGTTTCGTGACTTTAAAGCAAGAAGAAAAATAAATAATGAAACATATTAAAGTCATTATTGTAGCTGTGTGCGCCTTCTGAAGGTTTGGTTTTTTAAAAGCTCCAACCTTTGAAAAAAGTGCCCGGTGAAATTAAAGGCAGCAAATCTATACTGAAATGTATTGCTTATATACTACCAAATTTACACGTGGAACTCATTGTCACAAGATATTACTAAAGCCAAGAGCTTAGCAGGATTCAAAAAGGCTTAGACATTTATGTGAATAATAAGAACATCCACAGCTATACCAGAAAGGAAAAAGGCATTTATAAGCAATACTAAAACTCAGACTTGAGGGCATAAGCCAATTGCTAGATGCATTGGTTTAGGGAAAAAATCCCCCAATTGACACTTTTTGCATAGCTGTCCATTATAGGTTTCTTTGCACCTTTCTGTAAGCATCTGGTGCAGACCAATGTCAGAGAGACCATCCAAATGTGATCCAGTCCAGCAGGTGTTATGTTCCTAAGCTAAAACTCTTTTTAATGCAAAGCTGTCATGAAATATTTTGAAAAGACTTCTTATTCCTTGCCTAATCCTATAGCATTTAGCAGCTCTAAAGCGGGTAATGGATACGCCACAGCACTTTGTATATCCACCAGGAAGAGGGTGGTTATTCACAGTATTTTCTTATGTCTTGTGCCAGGACCTTTTCTCATTTAAGTGGCATCAGACTGCACAGGTCCATATGTATGTTCCACCCCAAACAAAACATTATTCTACAAAAACTCTGAGTTTTGCAGCACCACTAAAATGTCTCGTGATGTGGAGCATGAGATGCCACTCCCAAATCCCAACAGAGTTTAGAGAGCGGGAGTGTTGAAGGAATCTGCAATTGTAAGCAAAGAAAAGCCTTACGAGCGCTAAGGATCGACACTACAGAAAAGATCAGATGAATGAGTTCTGTGAAATTATTCACTTCCCTCTATTAAACACCTGAGAGGCATTTATATCACTAATTATCTGGAGATACATATTCACAACAAACACAGCATTTGCTACTAAAAAGTGCACATGCATATGTGTATATAGGAGGAAAATTGTGGCTGCCTCCTTTCTCCATAGACTTAGCCTGTCTTATTTGAGCCATCATAGCTTGATCTTTGCTGATGTTTATTTAGTTTAAATATCAAATAAAATTATTTTTCTGCTTGGAATAAAATATCAGAAATGTGATAACATATTCAGAAGAATAGTCAAAATGACCCTTAAAAAAGGAGTGCATAAACTCCTAGCATTGAATTTATGCTATTTAGCATCACATTAAAAATATTCAAAATATAAATCAAAATTCAAGGGTATAACTTATATTCAATTTCAAATTTATGGCATTTTAAAATAGGATGATTTCCTCAAATGTGCAATAAATTTGGTTTCGTGGAATTGCACATGCCACCTTATCATGACAGTTGCTTTATCTACACAGTCCACTGAAGCCCAGTCACTTTATATAATCTGAATTCACAAATCAACTGTCGTCTTCACTTCACTGATTCATTGCTGATGGGTCTTTCACAAGGTAAAAAATCCTTTCCAAGTTGACAAGAGTAATAAATGGAGAAGTGAGAGCTGCCTCTCCATCCTGCTATTCTATTGCGCTGCCGATAGAGACACATGGCAGAATAAGCTCATAAACCAACCTCATCATTTGACCTGGCAGAGTAAACGGAAACAGAGGGGCATTTATAATGATGGCTGTATTTAAAGACCAATAATGACTAGGTAAACCTCTGAAATCTAACAAGCCCAACCAAAGCTTGGAAAAATGCAGAGGTTTTCTGCATTTAATCTCATGCAAAAATGTTGAAAATGCAGCTATGAAACTTTCAGAATAACCTAGAGTATGACTCAACTGCACAAGTTTGTAAGATGCTTAACACGATCATATGTACACAAGGAGCAACCTTGAAAAAGATAATGAAAATGTAATTGAATCTTTTTAAAATGTGGGTGTTGTTTTTTTTTTCCAGATTAAGCAGAAACAACACACAAACCAACAGCTGAACCAAAACAGAGTGGCATTCTAGGAATAACCAAAGCATTTTAAGTTAGGAGAATTTCTTTGACCAATTCTCTCTCAGAAGAGAACGGACAGGTGAATTAAAAGCAAATATGGGCTTGTAGGACCCATAGCAAGTATTACAGTGCTGAGTTTTGATTTGTTAGTGTCATGGTTTTAGCTGGGATAGAGTTAATTTTCTTCACTGCAGCTGGCACAGTGCTGTGCTTTGGACTTAGTATGAAAACAATGTTGATAACACACCGATGTTTTGGTTGTTGCTGGGTAGTGCTTGTACCAGTCAAGGACATGTCTAGCTTCCCATGCTCTGCCAGGTGCACAAGAAGCCGGGAGGGGAGGGGGCACAGCTGAGAGAGCGGATTCAGACTGGCCAAAGGGATATTCCATATCATGTAATGTTATGTCCAGTATGTGAACTGGGAGGAGCTGGCCAGGGGAAGGAGGCAACAATCATGGCTCGGGGTCGGGCACCGTCAGTCGGCGGGTGGTGAGCGGTTGTATCGTTTGTGTTTCTGGTTTTTCTCCCTTTTTCCCTTTTTTCTTTTTATTATATGATCATTACTGTTGTTATTATCATAATCAATATTATCATTATTATTGTATTTTAGTTATTAAACTGTTCTTATCTCAACGCATGAGTTTTTTTCTTCTGCTCTTCCAATTCTCTCCCCCATCCCACAGGGGTGGGGGGAGTGAGCGAGCGGCTGCGTGGTGTTTAGTTGCCGACTGGGGCTGAACCACGACAGTCCTTTTGGTGGTAATTTAGGTGGGAATCAGGGAGTCTTGGTTGGTGCGATATTGCCACCAGTGCACTATTGTGGTGGTGATCGGCACCTACTGTTCTTTGATGCTCAGCAACCCCACAACAGAAGGGTCCTACGAGAGGCCAGGCAAGGTAGACAGCTGTTCAGTTTCCTCCGTCTCCAAGGCAGCTACACCAAAAGCCCACCTGTACCCTTTTGGGTCCTTGAAATACCCTCTCCTGAGGTAGTCTATGCCAAGGATGCACGGAGCCTCTGGGCCAGTCACAATGGGGTGCTTCTGCCACTCATTGCCAGTTAGGCTCACTTCGTCCTCCAATACAGTTAGCTCTTGGGATCCCCCTGTCACTCCAGCAATGCTGATGGGTTCTGCCCCTATATAGTTTGATGCATTAAGGTGCACTGTGCACCGGTGTCCACTAAAGCTTTATACTCCTGTGGGTCGGACGTGCCAGGCCATCGGATCCACACAGTCCAGTAAACCTGGTTATCCCTTTCCACCATGTGGCTAGAGGCAGGGCCCCTCTAGTCCTGATCATCACTCACTTCTTGTAAATAGGAACCATAAATGTCTCTATTAGGATCATAAATAAAATCAGCGCTTCTGCTCCTCATTTCTTTCTAAACAAATTGACTTTCTCTTCTAGGATTTCTTCTGGTGTATAAGGGCAACTGATACTGGCACGGGTTGATCCTCTGATTCAGCTGCAGCATTTGTCACCGGGGTTGGAGTAGCTGCAGTGTCTGTCATGGGGGTTTGAGTGGGCCACAGTGCTTCTTGCTTTACTTGTCCTTGTCCTTTTAGATCCAGAGGCCTTCTCTTCCCCTTGAGGGTACTGAATAGTGTTAAACAGGGATCGATAGTCATGGGCCAGGCCCCAGCACATTGTACTCTCTGGGAGTGCCAGGGTGACAGCATACTTCCTCCGAATAGTCTACTAATTTTTCAGGATTCAGCACTTGTTCAGGAGTGAAGTCCCAAGACAGTGGGGGTGCCCACCGTCTCAGGCATTTGCCCATGCTATCCCACATACCCTGCCACCCATAGCTATCAAGCCTTGGGGCAGACCTCTGGATGGTATTTTTAAATTGCTTATTAACCTTAGACAGAGCTGAAATGGCCTGCCAAAGCAATATCAACAGATATATCTTAACTACCAAAGGATGTTCAAGATACTGAAAAGTTGTTGTAATGAAAGAGAAGGCATTATAGAAGATGGTAGCTAAGGTGCCGTTCTGTATTTCCTCCATAAAAAAAACTCTCAGAGGAGGAGGTATAATTGCTAATTGTCTCCATGAGGTGGTACCCGATGTATGGTAACATATAAACTTCAAGTACCAAATAAAACTCAAGGCCAATGTTTCAAAAACAACTCTCCCAGGCAAAACATCACTAATCACTGCAGAGCACAGCACACCACAAAAACCAACAACAATCTTTAACAGACACAGCAAATACAAGAGCACGGTGCAGATCAGATAAACTAATATTGAGAACAGAGCTGCTGTGACCAGCAGCTGTTACTATCTCAACCCTTTGGGCCCCATGTTGGGCGCCAAAGAGGACTGTTGTGGTCCAGCCCCAGTCGGCAACTAAACACCACGCAGCCGCTCGCTCACTCCCCCCACCCCTGTGGGATGGGGGAGAGAATTGGAATAGCAAAAAAAAAACTTCATGCGTTGAGATAAGAACAGTTTAATAACTAAAATACAATAATAATGATAATATTGATTATGATAATAACAACAGTAACGATCATATAATAAAAAGAAAAAGGGAAAAAGGGAGAAAAACCAGAAACACAAACGATACAACCGCTCACCACCCGCCGACTGACGGTGCCCGTCCCCGAGCCACGATTGCTGCCTCCTTCCCCTGGCCAGCTCCTCCCAGTTCACATACTGGACATAACATTACATGATATGGAATATCCCTTTGGCCAGACTGAATCCGCTCTCTTAGCTGTGCCCCCTCCCCTCCCGGCTTCTTGTGCACCCGGCAGAGCATGGGAAGCTAGACATGTCCTTGACTGGTACAAGCACTACCCAGCAACAACCAAAACATCGGTGTGTTATCAACATTGTTTTCATACTAAGTCCAAAGCACAGCACTGTGCCAGCTGCAGTGAAGAAAATTAACTCTATCCCAGCTAAAACCATGACAGTTAGGGGTGTGCCTTTTTAGGACAAAACATCAGCAATAAATTTTCAGCTACAGCATCATTTGCCTTCTCTGCTGAGGATAGAATTTTTGTGCAGTTTAGCAGAGGACCTGCAGCAAAACTTGGGAGCTGTGAACTCAGCCTGTGCTATTGCCTCATTTGCAGTATCAGCTGGGTCCCCAGGTTAGAGAGTACCAATGTTCTGGAAAGCAGCATGATTATCATTGGTGATGCCAATTTGAATTCCTAGAATACAAATAGTTCACCTTGTCTGTACACTTAGTAGTAGAAACCTTTTTACCTGTATGTAAAGCTAAATTAATTCATTCCAGCCATAATAATGAAGGCTTCTTACTTTCCCTGTAATAAGATTAAATATATAGCTACACCAAATACGTTCCGATTTTCAGTTATATACTGTCTTGTTTTATTAATGACTATATCATTCCTTCTGCATTGTACAGAATGGCTCATCAGAATCTGTAGCCACTTTAAAAAACATCCATTGAAAGAGTTTTAAGCTGCAAGTAGTAATAGTAATCACTTAATCACCTACATTTGGTGAAATCAAATTGTGGAAACAAATCCATATAGAATCAGTAGAAAAGCTGAAGTTTCAATGGAAACTGGGAGGATACCCCAGCCTTGCAGTCATATCTGCTACTCTTGTGCATACCCCACTGCCATCCATGGACTGGTATAGCTAGCATGTGACATGATTTTTAACCACCTTTCTGCATTTCTAACATTCACTCAGATGGAAAAAAAGAGAAGTTATTTCTTAACTCTTTCTTCCAAATGCAGACTTTAACAAATCAAGGATAAAATATTTTTCAAGTAACACCACCAGTGTAAAACGTACATGAGCTAAAATAGAGAATAATGATAATAATAATAGCACTTAAATCTCCTGATGCTAAGACCAAAAACTGATGCTCATACTATTCGATGCTTCTCGAAGTTCTTTTTCATTCTAAAAGTTAACAAGTTCAGCAGCAGACCTTCAGCAAACAGGAATTTACAGCAGCTTTTGGGAGAACTTTTCCATTCACATGAAAACATTCCCTATATCACCACAGGTTTAGTGACACAATTGGTCAAAGTCTACAGGATACATATGCAGGACCATGAGAAATTAATAAAAGACACTTCCTTAACTATGACTGAGTTCACTATGATATTACAGGGTCAAGAATAAGCAGCCGCACAAAGAAGGGTGGTTCCTTTCCGCGTGCGCCCCTCTCCCCTGACCAAAGAACTGTCTCCTAACCTTCTCAGGATATGGTCAAAAGCTATTGTAAGAACCTCTGCAGACTTAGGGCAATATTTATAGCAAAAATGAAACGCAAAATAGAAGGTTCCTTCACTAAATCTTTCATTTTTATATCCATCAAGCTGGAAGTTGTTAAAGCAACCAATGCTCTCTGTATTCACTGGACACAGCAGTACTAGAAATACGAAACAAGATTCTTTGCTCCCGGAGGCTGTGGTATCTCCTGTTCCACCCTGATTGTCTCCATGACTTCGGGCATATATTTGGTTATATAAAAGCATTATGAACTCCAGTACTAGCTGAACATGCCTAGGAATATAGACACACCTGGTTGAAAATATTCTCTGGCAAAGAAAAAAAAAAGCCACAACAAACCAGAACAAAATATAATATACTACTTGTTTGGCAGCACTGACTTCTGTTAGCATATTATTATGGGGCGATGTGCTCTAGCTCCTCACCGAGTCTGTCTCAAAAGCCTTATAAACACCACCACTTCTGTTCTTATTTTGATAACAGTCTGTAGAAGCTGTGTTTGCTGCTGGATCAGGTTTCAGGTAGAGCTCAGGGTTTGAGTTCAAGCAATATACAGGCTAGAGGTCAGGCTTAAATTAGGTAGCACTGAAACCTCATAAACTCAGGACAGTGAATTAACAAAAATAACCTGAATTCAAGGAATTTTCACCACCAACCACAATTTCCCTATCGCAATTTGTTGTGGCAACAATTTAACTTCACCACCCAGCTCTGAGTTGTCCCTGGCGTGCTACCCATGTGTCAGATGCCACAACTTACCATGCCAGAAAGTTTTCAAGGTGAATTTCTTTGTAAGGAGGGAGAGAGAGGAAAAAACAAAAAAAGAGAAGAGGTGGGTTTTTTGGGGGGGATTATTTTTTTCTTCCCCAAACCCACTTTTATTTACAGAAGTATGTAAAAGTTAGTTGTTCATGCCGTCTGATTATCTCATGCAGCATTATTTGGCTTAGTTTGAAAATCAGGTGTACTGTTTCATAATTAAATTATTCAACAAAACCTCAACTATAAAGCATTCCGCTCAAACCTAATTAAAAGTATGATTTGATGAAAGCATATTCTGCAGTTTTAGTTTACATTCCCATATGAGTGGGGATGTCATTATTTCATGCTTTGCACATTTTGGGCTTCACAAGGGGGTGTTTGTTTGGTTTTTCTACCCCCTTCATTTCCCAAAGCTGATTTTGAATTATAGAAAGAAGTACTCCAGGCTTAGATCATACCAGTTCACTAACTGTTGGCAGCATTCAGTTCTGATTTAAAAAAAAAAACACACCAACACAAACCACAACCCTCCCAATGCTTCCCCCCCAGCAAAAAAACCCTAAACAAGAAAACCCCAACCCTCAACAAACCTAACAGAAAGGCATCATGAAAAGAGCACTATTTCAGAAGTTGGCCCTTGCTCAAGCTGCATATGGTCACATAATCTTTTAAAACCTGTGATTCAAGTCTCAATTTAATTATGTAATAGCACAAATGGAATTACACTGCAGATGAAGTGCAGTATTTCAGCTCAAACACATACTGGAGCCGTGCGACTGACCCAAGCTTATTTCATTTGGTCATTGTATTAGAGGGCTTAATTTGAATGCAAGCACACGTAGCAAACAATTTCCATACAAAACTTCCTCCTCTTGATCTAAATTTTAAAACTTGCTGGGCTGCGTTATGAAGTTAATTTGTCAGGCAGACTGCAAAGATGATAACAAACCAGTATTAGCAAGTATTAGACTTGAATTGTTTTATTTACCATATATCCTTATGTATCTGCTTAAAAATGCAAATATACCCTTTTTCCATGTATGTATTTGTGTGTGTGACCCTTAAGTGGCATATAGTTATAGTAATGTCTTGGGGAGCAACAGGAAAAACAAGACTTTTGTCTTTCAACAAATTGGAAATGCAAAATCCTAATTAGCCCATTCCTCAATACTTGTATACTTTCTGTGCTGCAACACTGCACACTTTTCCCGCTCTGAATACTTTACCCTCATTTCTCCCCTTCTTTGACCTGCACACCAAATGGTAACTTCTCATTTTAAGAAGGGAGCACACATCTGGGACCTGATACTGATCTTACTCAATAAGACCAGTTCACATACTGGAGCTATTTCTGGCTCTCTGCATACTCAGGCAGATGTTGTGCATCAAGTGTGCTCATTTCATATTTTGAAGGTTTTCCTGTAAACCACTAATATTGAATAAGGAAATTTGTATCTAGGACTTGGGAAACTGTAAATCAGTCAGTCTAGGTCTGATACTATAATAATCATATGAATGACCACATTAAAAAATATTTAAGCAATAAAAGCAATAAGAAAAAAGAATACAAAACAGTTTGGGATTCTTAAGAGAAAACAACAAGAAACTAATCTGATCAGTACTGTTCAGAAGGGAGAGGTTGGTGTTACAATAGTTAAATCCACAAAAACATCATCCCAGTGCTCCTTAGCAGTCAAAAAAGAAAACCAAGTATCAGGAATCACTAACAAATGAGAGAAAATGCCAAGATTTTCCCACACATTGAATCCTATGTGAAACCCTAGGATCCTCAGCTAAAAACATAACAACAATGAAAACACACAACAAAAGATATGAGACGTTTTGCTAGAGGCCTGTAAAAGCTGTGGGTAGGGAGTGTGGATGGGGACTGATCCACTTTCCGCTCCAGTGGAAGGAGGAGGAGGTTGTTCATGAAGCTCACAAGTCTACCAGGGACTGCCCTGAGCTGAAAGGTTTTAAAGAATATAGGAGGATATAACATATGTCCACCCTAGTCTTACTTCTCAACTGCTCATAGCTGCTGTTGGGAGACAAAATGCTAGGCCATATGTAGAAACATAGAATCATTCAGGTTGGAAAAGGGTCCAATCATTAACTCCATTTGAACCAATAAGGCCACAAGAAATTTTCTTCTTTGACCTCTAGCTTCTTAGATGTTGAGGAGAAGATGATGCAGGTATTCTGGCTTCACCATAGCTTTTGGTAGACACTTCTGAAAATGCCTTGCAACACAACTTCAGGAAACAGTTCAGATTAAAATAATAGAAGGTTGGTACAGATCTGACTGAAAAAAAAAATCATGGTTATCAAGTTAGCTTTAAGCTTCATCTGTGGGAGATTTCTGCCTTCGTCCCAGTTTTGCTCAATTATTTCATGAACAATAAAAATAAAAGAATAGAGAACCTGCACAAAAACTTGAAGACAACTGCAAAATATTATAGATGACAAATACATATACAAATAAAAACCATTAATTACTTATTAAGAAGCAGCACATGGCAGCATGGGGGGAGGATAAGTTTTGACTGGAGTATTGCACGTAGAGGCACTGAAAGTGCTTCCAATACTTGCCCATTGTGGCTGAGGCTTCAGCTGAAATATTGCAAGACCCCACCCAGAAGAAATGAAGAACAAAAGAAAGAAACAAAAGCCCAGTATAAATTGTAGATGACTGTCTACCTAGCCATAGTCCAGGGCAACCTAAGTCCATGAAACTTAGTCTGAATTATACCTCACTTCAACAGAGAGCCTGAGATGAAACCAGAGGTTTTCCTCATTGGAAATCAATCCCATACTCACTATACTCTCAGAACATAGCTTCTGCCACTTTAGCCCTACCTAAAATTATTTTGCAAACTATAAAAATGTTGGGAAAATTACTATTGATATTATAGAGAAAAACATTGCACCGATAGCAACACTTCGTATTTAGTAACTTTATAGCCACTGTATCTAACTGGGATTATAAAAAAATTAAGAACATAGTTTTAATAAAGCCTTTATGATGTGTATGCACGTTGAAGGATGCATAAGCATTCCTGCTAACCACATCAAGGTGAAAGACAAAGCAGCACAAGAGTTCCTTAGATTACAAACGTGATTCTACATTGTATAAAGAAAGGTACCTCTGATAGAGATAGTGAAGTACGTATCCCAATATACAGGGCACGGCAAAACCTCATCAGCAACACTGAGTGGTCCTCTGGTCACTCACGTGCTGGAGAGATGCCCTCAAACTAGAACAGCTGAGGATCAAGAAAAGAGCCCAAAGTCAGAGGAAAAGAACAAGATTTGCCTTTTTTAGCCTACCAAAACAAAGCAGGGTGGATAACATCTATAAATACCAGTGGGGAGGGAGGGGTAAGTAGAAATGAGGCTTTAGGGAGCAAAAAGAATCACTCAGTTGAAAGCACCAAGTACAAAGCAGCAATTAGAAATGTCAGGAAATCAGAAATTAGAAAAGGGTTGTTAACCAGCAAAGCAGTGAGATACTGAAACAGCTGCCAATGAAGGGCAGTTGGGGCACAAGAAACCAACCTGAGGTTCAAGTGGAACTTGACAAATAGAGGAGGCGATTACATCAAGTTATGGCTTTTGGTCTTTCTTTCAGTCTTCTCATCCTGAACTTTGAGATATGCATTTTTATTCTTGGCTTTGCCCTTGACTCTGGGAAGAGCCCTTCTCTTTTCTGTAGGCTTCCTTTTAGTGTAATTACACTACTTTTATAGATAAAGCTCTTTTATATCTGTTGTAATTCAGAAGTGTATCTAAGACCTAAAAGTGTTATTTTTAAAAAATCACATATTTTTTGTTTTGACAGTAGAATGCACATATAACCAACAATTACTTGTCTTCCTCCACAACCACGTCAACGTATCTTCTCTTTCCGTCCCTCCTGTCATGGGTTTTGTGTGCAGGCTCTCCCTCTTCTCTATTCACACCTGCTCTGTCATTCTTATCCCTCTTCCCTAGCGCCCTGTGAGAGGATATGCTTTCTATACAGCCTCATTTCCCTATACCACTGCCCCTCATTATCCATCCAACGTTTCCTTCTGCCCTTGTTTTGCCCCCCATGCCATCTGACCCATGTTCTTTCCCAACCAGCATTTCCTATTTCCCTTTCTACACTCTAGAGAGGACACTGGATGTTTTGAATTTTGTTTTTGTCGATGAGACCTTTTTTTTTAATAAATCCATGTAAATATTTTCAGAGTGCTTTATCACAGGCTAATCTAGAGATGAGAGAATGGAGATGCCAAACATGCATGAAACTCAGACAACTGAAAAATATGGCACATATCAAAGTATAGTCCATGCATTCAGCAGGATTCTGAAGTACAAATTATTAAAATGAAAAACATCCTCTAACAGACTGATCAGGATAGGCTACCTCTCTATCTCTCCCCTCAATTGTTTCCTCTACGTACATCCCACGCAAAGGAAGTACCACTTCTACTACATAGACTTTATTTGCTCCACTCTAGGGCTTTTTATCAGACACTAGAAAGATCATAGAATCACAGAATAATTTAGGTTGGAAAAGACCCTTAAGATCATTGAGTCCAGCCGTAAACCTAACACTGCCAAGTCCACCACTAAACCATGTCCCTAAGTGGCAGATTTCCATGTCTTTTAAATACCTCCAGGAATGGTGACTCAGCCACTTCCCTAGGCAGCCTGTTCTGGTGTTTGACAACCCTTGATGAAATCTGGACAGGTGACACAATATTAATGATTATTATTACACAGGTGACAGAGTAGGCAAAATATTTCCATCAGAGGCTTCTCTACAAGTGCCTATAAGGCAAGACTCCGCAGTATCCAAACGCAGGAAGATGGATACTGCCTGTTGTCATCTTCTACTGTTTCTTGGTGCCTTACATGATGTAGTTAAACTTTTCTTATACCTCTCATGCACTTTATTTTAGTAAAAAAATTTTTAGGGTGGGTAAGATGAGGCACACTGGGGACAACATGATTCGACTAACAGCAAATAAATGGTCAATAAGAAATGAAGGAGGAATTCTGATTGTGAACGTCTCTCCCCATTATGTTAACGAATATGACACTTCCCTCATCCATGGTTTCAATGCCATGTTTAGATGTGTCATCAACAAATATATTCTTATCATACTGTCCAGATATTTAATTTCCAAATCTACAGGCTTAACATGAAATAACTGAAAAATTCCATGTAATTAATCATTTATGTAAAAGGTCAGTCACAGGGAAGTTAAAACTGGGCAGAGTGTCCCAATTGATGCTTTATACAGCTTGATAAGTGCCAAAGCAGCAAAGCAGTCTGAAATAATGTTCTCAAAAAATTGCAACTGCAAACAACTTATTCCTGTTCAGGAATATCAATATAATCAAGTTCTCTTTGGTTATATAGGATCCTCTGAGATCATAGCCTTCTGAGAATTTTTTTGGCTACTTTAAAAAATGTCTGAAATTTACTCTGTAAAATTAATGCACAGGATGTGAAAATTCTACCTTGGCAAATACAAAAGGCCATTTGATTAGCTACAAATAAAAACCCCTTGAGCTAAAATGAATAAGGTTTAAGCTACTTCAAATTATTTTCCCGCCAGATAAAGCCATTATCACATTTAGAGCGTTTACAATGCAGAACTACATTCCTTTGATCATCTTATAAAATTAATTGATCTTGCTTATCTATTGTACTATTTTAAATCATTTTAATTGAGGACATTAGGAGAAGTAATGGTAACAACCAATGCATTTATTAGCTACTGACGTTCAAGGCAGCAATGTCATTTTCATAATCTGAATTTCTCTATAACAAAATTCCATTCTTAATGGAATTTACATATAGATCACCCCCAGCCACAAATAATTTACTATTACTTTAAGTCCTAAAGGACAGACAGAAAAACTGTGAAAAATCACTCCAGCCATACTTAATTTTAATTATTCTTTTAAATCAGATAGAGACCCTGAAGTTAAATTCTCATAATTAAATAGATATTAAAAGTTTCTAAAAGCCTTATTTTCAACTCCAATTTTAAATGCAAATGAGCACAGAAGAAAATTGCCCCACGAAGAACTGAGTAACATTCATCTACAATGCTTTGTTCCACAACTACAAAACTCCTCCATCACCTTGAATCCCATGGAAGTCCTCATTTAGTTAAAGACTGCAAAATGCTGGGTGCAAGGTTCCAATGTTAACCAACAGTCCTGACTATTTATCAGGGCTGCCCTTGATAGTGTCTGCGGAACTGCTTGGCTTACCTTGAAAGAGTCCTAATGCTTCCATGAGAGACTATGAGTTCGTACGGCCTACTGTGCCACAGATCAACTGTACCCATTTGAAAGAGAAAAGTGACTTTCCTTCCTAATACAGGAATGTTCCATCACCCATTCAGTTGAAATCTTTATTAATACAAAGTGAATTGTGCCCGTGCTGAAGATCCCATTGAAAACATGCTTCCTCTCAAGCCTTTAGTTGTCTGTCTGACCCACTGGGTTCTAAAATTAAAGAATAGACATTTAATCAAGTTAAATGTAATGTTCAGCAGCACAAAAGCTAAGTGTAGATATGCTCCCCAAATACATGCAATAAAAGATTGTGCCAGCATGCCACTGCATGCTTGGGAAACAGGTTCAATTCTCTTTGCCATGAAGCTGTTACATTACTCCAGGCAAGACACTTAAATCATGTCTGTGCTGACAATTGCCATCAACTGCCTTCCAGAATCACCAGCCTTCTCTGGCATCACCTCTTTATGCCAACCACTGGAGGCTATCTGCTTCAACCCCAAAATGTCTGTTGGTCTTCAGGAAGAAGACATACTGCCTTCTTTCTCCTTGCCTCCTGCCTTGTCAGGTCAGTAATTCCTTGTTCCCATCTCCTTGTCCTTCTGCAGGTCTATCTCCTTTCTCCACTGCTTAAAGAAAGCAATTCTAGAGGGAAAACAAACCAACCGACAACCGTCAGTTGCTTAGACAACTGACACAAACTAGCAGCATAACATGGGTACCTTTGACATAGGCTACAAAATATTGTCATGCATGGGGAAGACTAATCCTGTGACTCTGGACATGGAGGAGACTTAAGATCAGTACAGATGCATCATTTTTCCCTCCATGCCTCCATTTCCAAATCATAAAATGAAGGTACTAACATTTGCTGGAATGTAAACATATTACATACCGAGCTTTAGGTGCTCAGTTACGTTCTGGTTTTGACTATCTTTGCAAAAGTAAAGAGCTGATTATATCTAGGTGGTTTATTGTAGTGACCTGTCAAACTAGCTTTTGCAGTAGAGATGCTCCTGTGTGATAGAAGCAACATATCAGTCTGCCACAGTGTAACAGTGCTGAGGTTGCTATAACAAGACACAGCAACACATTGAAGGTTTCTCTCTACCATTTCTACCAACAAGGAGACGAGGCTAAATGAAACAGCCGCTTATGATACTGACAAGTATTAAAAAAAGGTGCAGGGGGGAGAAGAAAAGAAGAAGAATGAAACGGTGGGTCAGCTATCACCAAGATGTCAATCTGCAACTAGGCTGGAACAAGCAGCCCTAATGCTGGTAACTAATCTACACCAGAGGAGACAACTCAGTAACGGTTCCAAAGTGGGCTCGGAAGAGGTAACTTAGGAGTTCAGTTACAAGCTGAAAGGATGAGCACACAAGCAAATTCACTCCTTTTGTCCTTGGCCTAGACTACAGACAGCAAATGCTGTGCTCTTGCCATTGGGATTCTTATCAAAGAGCAAGGGGTGGGAAGAAAAAGAAAAAAGAAAGCTTCAATAAACACTGTAAAGAAAAACTGCCTTTACTTGTTCTGATGACTCGACTTTGTTTCTCTTTGCATGGTTTGTAGTGAATACAAAGCATTGGCATTCCCCTCTATATAATGGAAAAATGACAGTTAAAAGTAAACACTTGCATTTCAACATACACAATACAAGGACACCACCTTATTTTCCAACAACAGCAGGTTTCTCCTAATATTTTTATTAGACTGTTGACTCTGAAAACTAAACTTCTTACTTTTTCACTAAACTTTGCACATTTTTCAGATTAAGGTTTTGTGCATTCTTTTGTTTAAACCTTATTTTGTGTTTTAGCTTCGTCCCCAGAGGAACTCCTGAATCAACAGATGCCCAATTTTAAATTCAGACCCACCAGGCAAGTGCCAGCTTCATGTCTCCCAAGTGCTTCAGAGGAAAGGCCTGTATGATTTCAGTTCTATTTCAAGGCCATTTTTAATTTCCACAGTCTAAAGTTCTTGGCAGGAGAGGTAAACATGGGGTAAGCAAAGTTGCAGGGCAAAAGGATAAATAAGAATAGAAACTCTTCAGATGGATACGTCTTAAGGAACTGAAAGAGAGATAAGGAGGTAGAGGCGGTTTTTAACATAGAGACCAAAATCAAATCTAAAATTAAACTGGCCAGACTTGAGCAGCTGACCTTTTAGGCTGTGTTTTTTTTCCTTTTGCTAGTAACCTCTGGTGCACCTTTCTGTCACCTTTACAAGCCAAGACCTGTATCCTCCTCTACAACTGTGGTACATCCAGCACACTACATTGTGCTTCTATTACCAGAGACCATTGGTAACAACAGCGTGAGCTTCCAGGCTGTCAGAATGGTTTTTATTTCAGATTTTTCTCTTGTAACAGAAAAGAGTCTAAAACAATGCAGCTATGTCTCCCTCTAGTTTATGGTGTGTATAGTTTGACCAGCATAGACATGGTTAACACCTCATAACTACTATCCAAGGCAGAAGAGCTCTGTGTTCAAAATTTCCCAGACTGTATATTAGTAACAATATATTCCTGACACAAAGATTGATAAAAAATAGCATACTCATTCAGTTGGGGAAACCTAATGCATTGTAGGTCACTGTAAAAACATAGTAAAGATAAACTACCTCCATTTTATTCAGAGCTAAAGTTGGTGAGGTCAACCCCAGGTTTGAAGGTGAGCGCTGATCATGCTGAGCTCCTTTTGTGGTAAACAGTACAAGTATAAGATCCATTCAAGATTTCACAGCACAATAACTGTCATTCCTGTGTCACCTCACCGATGATGTCTTTGGGATGGCCAGGTCCTCCCTGCCCCAAGAATCCAGATGCTCCTGAGCACTCCTCTTTTTCTGCAGCTGCCTTGCAACGTGAAAGCAAATGCCCTTTGCTTCAACGGCCTTCTCAAACGCAAAAAAAATATTCAAAGGTTTGTTCTTAAAGACCCCTGAAATCTGAATGCACCTGTTACTCAATGCAAGTAACTTATTAACTTCATTAGATATATCAGCAACAGTTCTTAATCTCTTTGGTTGTTTTGATTCTTATAGGAGCCAAGCCCCAGTGAAACATAACCCAGAATGCAAGTCATCAGTCAATCTGACTGTGAGACATGATTTTTACAGGATTTTAAGTAATATCTGTGTAACATTTTATAAGATTTTTATGAGCATTCCATGACAGAAAACTAGAGCTTTCATACAGAAAAGTGAAAGGGGATTAAGTCGAAGCCTTAATCTCTGCATTCTCTGGAATGTGGGAAAATAGTATGAGGGTAAATGGGGTGGCCTAAACAGTTCCCCTGGTCTATATAGCAGGAAGTTTTACAATGAAACAACTTGTCCTGATGCCTTAAATTATTATCATCATGCTGGAAATGTCTAACATGAATATTTAGTCTGGATTTTCAGTAAAGCAAATTTGCCAGCAGGCTTCTCAACACTAAGTATAAAAGTTTTTTTTACCTGGGGAAAAAACACCTACAATGAAAAGACAGTTAGGACAATTCTGATCCCAGACACAGTCCTCCAGCAGACCAAACCTGGATTTATGGCATGATACTGGCTTTCTTAAGTGCATGTAGCAAAATCCATATTACTGTCCTGGCAAACACCTGTGGAGGAATCAACCCCAGGCTAGTAACAGTCATGACATGCCTCCAGTGGAATGTGCCTTAACACAACTCTGATGTTTCAGAAATGCAAAGAAGTTATCATAATGTGAAAAGCAGTTAGACAGCTATTAACACACACCATTCTCTTTGACATGACTTGACCAAGAAGCATGGTATCAATTGAAAGAAGTGCGTGCAAAAGAGGACAAAACTGAAGTGTCCTCTTGAAAACAATTTTGCAGTGAGAAGGTTTGCTAGGATGGATGCTAATCTGGAGCTCAGGAACAGTAACAGCAGCACTAGCAGATGCTTTAGTCCTTATCTATAGACTTAAATCTCCAATATGCAGCTTTGTTCCATATACCAAATATCCCATTTGCAAAGTATTTAATAGATAATAATTTCATCAAATATATGAGCCATATCTCCATTTTAATTTTTATTTCTTTGATTATAAGAACATCTACAGGGGTTCAAGGACAATCACTTGGATTTGATTTCAGTTTATCTATCAAACAGTAACCTTCAACTTAGATCAGACTAGGCTTCATGTTTGAGTGTCCAACTTGTCTCACTCTGCCATCCTCCATAATGGTCTAAATCACTAACGCCAGATGTCAGCCAGTGTGGATGACAACACAGGATACTCACCACATACCATGTGTACCATGTGGCAAATCAAGAAAATGCAGCGCTCTCCTTGTTATCGCACACAGACCTTTCTGACCCATGAGGAAAGAGGTTTGAGATGCTGGAGTACAGGCAAGGAGAGCAGAAAACACCTCACACCCATAGCCTCCTCCATGGACCAAGGAAACTTCCAACACCTTGCAATGTAGTGATGGTCTCTTGGTGTCTGGAAAATTCGGAGACCTTCCAAGGCCTCATTTGTGTCTCAGGAGCAGTATGCAGCCTAGAGCCACAGCCCTCAGCAGAAACTACTTTTGACTCATCTTCTTCCATTAAGGTCTAACATCCCTGAAGTGTCAGCAGAGGCCAGCCATGGGGCTTATCCTAGGAGCTGGTGGCTTGAGGCAATATCAGGGAGCAGATATTGTGTCCAGGTGATGGTGAGACACACTGAAGCAAACCAGGTGCCAGCCACATCAATCAGTAGCATAGATCTTCCAGGCATACTCAGGGCACCCTGCTGAACTCGACACTCTACTCATACATGCCAGTGAGAAAACGGAGTGCAAATAGCCAATAAAAGAAAATGAAAGTGAAAAGGACAGTGACCCAAACAGAAAGCTGTCTACAGAAATAAAAAAAGGCGGCAAAAAAGAAAAAAATAAGTCTGCTAAACAAATACAAACTGCCTCAAGACCTCTCATTGCCTGCAACAGCCCCTACAAATATTTCTTTTTTCACCCCATCCCTTACTTAAAGTACATTAAAGGTTAAAAATATTTCAGTGCTAAGGGAAATCTGAAAGCAGGGAAGACTGGAGATGAGCAGCAAAGCCTGAGGACCCCCAAACCTGCCGCAGGGAGAGAAAGTGCTGGGCAGCTTTGTCACATCAGCAGGCAGCCACCCGGTGCTCCTCCCCTACCCTCTGCCATCCACCTGCTCATGGCCCTAGGATGTGGAATCATGCATGCTCACCCCTACCATGCAAATCGCCTCTGAAAAATACCTGTATTAGTATACATCTCCTATCTTTTCCCTCCCATGATCATCTGGGATGAGGGGAAAATGAAGTGCAATATGGTTAACACATGACACATGCAAGTCAACTGCAATCTCCTGGTGAAGGAGCAGCACTGACTGATTCAAAGAGGAACATCCGAACAGGGAAAGCATACTGTGAAGCTAAGGAAATAAAATGGTTCCAACGAGAGGCTCCCCATGTAGTCATTCATGTACTGTTCATCTTCAACTAAGATGAGGAGAGGGAAGAAACTGTATGGAAATATACTTTAAATAGAGACGTATCTATATCTCTCTCCCACCAATGCAACCATGGTGTTTCCACAATCACAACGGCAGTTTTGGTAATAACATGAGACTAAGAATCATAAATTATATGTAAATTGCTTGTGTATAATTTACGAATACCTAGGGCTAGATATTATTATTCTCCGCATTAATAGTTTTCTGCCAAATGTTCAGATTTTTGCATTGTAGTTTAGCATCCTCTCTTCTCCTCTGTGACCCCACAAGCAAAGACACATATTGTAAAAGAACAATATTTATGATCAAAGGGGAAAAGATCCTTGTTATACTGCAAAGATTATATTTGCCGTAGAAATTTTTTTTAAAAAAAGAATCTAAGCTGTTTTCCTCATAAAAATAGTAAAGCAATACAATCTCTGCTTGCCTTTGTGTTTACAAAGGCTGCTTTGTAAACAGATTGTCGTTCATTTTGTGAGTCAGACACCATAATATTCCAGGATAAGGGTCTGTTAGTCTGAAAATATTTAGCAACCCTACAAGTTAAACATGATATATATAAATAGAACTTTCTAATTAATATTTCTCTTTTGTCTGTCACTTAATTTGCCTTTTTTTTTAATGGATAGCAAGCACAATGACAGCATGGTATTACTCTTGAAATAAACCTGCCAAGACAAAAGCATATGTCTTGGATTTATTTGTAACAAAAAGAAGTAGCGTCTTTTCCTGGTGTTTGCTTTTGTTCTGTCTGTAGGTTATTCTGATAGTCAGTTGATTGTTTCAGTAAAAAACCCAGTAAGTAGAAAATATTTCTTCTGAAGAGATATTCAGTACTTTAACCTGCCCTCTAGACCTGAGATACCTGAAAGATACTTAAGGGTCATCTGTGTTCTTTGACAAGTGTTACATCTAGTATGACAGGCAAAGATACAACCTTAACACTCATTCAATGGTGCCATTTTGAACTTAACTCTGGTGGCAAAATGTGGTTTGTTTCTTTTTTTTTTAAATACAAAATGTGATAGCTTAGTGCTGAAACACGGATTTCCAGGCACACAATAATATCAAAGTGACCATTTATGATGCCTAAAATCATAATCTCCTCATAGGGCTCAAAGACTCATTCCACACAAGATATACATCCATAAAACACTGTAGTCATTTATGGATGCCCTTTAGCCCAGGTGTCTAAAATTATTCCAGTGAAATACAGCAACCTAAAAACAGGTTTTTGGCACTTTACTGAATGATTATATATAGAAACTAAAATTAGATAGCTACATGGATGGCTCCATCCTCAAGTGTGGATTTCCTCAGCTGCTGCAGAGGTACTTCAGCCCCACACCACCTTTGAAAGGAAAGAAAGGTGGCCTCTGCAACTTTCCCTGCCTAAGCAGATGATACCCAGTTTCTTCTCCTGATACCTCTCTCTAAGGTACTTTCTGGACACAGAATATAACCTAATAAATCCTCAGAAAACCACGTGTCCCAGGACATCCCCCTGCCCCGTGCCCCCCAGCCCACATGCAGAAGAAAAACTCCTTTTGGTGACTGGTCTGAAAAAAGACATATTGGTGCCTGAGGAACTGAGCTCTCCCTCCCCCTCCACATACACAATTTTCATATTTTAGGCAATAATTAATTTAAAAAGAAGTAGCCTCACTCCTTCTTTCTAATACACCTGAGCTGCAAACATCTTTGCACATGTTGCAGAGCTGTGTTGGAGTAAGCATGGGACAATCGAGGACAGAGAGAAAAAGGTGCATTGCAGACTGTATCTGCCTACATAGCTGCATTAAGATAAGCCATAGTCTTGCCTTTAAGCTAATTAATTAACTGCTTTCAACCATAGCTGTTTCTTCACAGCTTTCTTAGTCTGGCAGTGATAAATACACAGTAATGATGTTAAGAGTTAGGATTTACACAGCTGGTGTGACATACAAAATGGCATTCATATTTATGGACTTGGCAATATCCCGAATCACCCTGCACTAGACTGTTATCACCACTGAATTCACGACAACTGTGCAGATTTACACCAGAGAGAGATCCAATGACCTCCTCTGCATATCAACTTATGTGTGGGCATTAAGCCTAAAAGCAATATTTATATATTCATAAAAGTACATACTCACCAAACAGGCTAGAGGTATGACACTGGAAATTGTCTCTCCTTCAACTACTGCATGTAATTTTTAATACTGTTCAAGTTTAATTACAGTGAAGCACTTAACTGGGCTCCAGCTGATTGATAATGTTCTTGACTACCTGTCTCCTTCTCCTCACAACTGCCAGATGGAGACATCTGGATTAGTTTACACCACATAATGAGAGCTTACACAGCTGAAAATATGAATTAATATTGTACAGTTCAGTGTGATCCCCTTTGACAAACCTTATGTATTTTAAAAAATAAACACACAAAAAAAGCCCAAAGCAAACAAAAAAACCCCTCCTGTTAATAATTTTTTTTATCCCCATCTTTTTTTTTTTTTTTCTCCCTCTCATCTTGCCAGGAGTTGTTATGCACTTAGGTGCTTTATTTAAAATGGAAATGAAATAATAATATATTAATTTAAAGTCAATAACCAATTACATAAACCATGTAAGGGTTTTTTGCATTATTGTGACCCTGTTCACACATTGGTTATGTTCTTTAAGTAATTGTATATGAGCTCCCTTTCAAGCATTTAAAAGATTCCTTTTGAATTCCTCAGGATTCATGCTACTAAAGAAAGATGGCTGTAATATTATGTTGCTCATTTGATTAGTTACAGAGTTCAAGGGAGAAGGAGAGGGAAGACCATTAAAGATAATAGGTTTCTGTGAAGTCCTAGTATTTATGCCATTTAAAAAATATTTTTTCTCTAGGAACCCCTCCTTTCAAAAAAGGTAAGAAAACACAGCCTTAGTTTCCTCACTTCTAAAAACTAAGTCAGCAGAGCCCAAGACATGATGAAAAAAAAAAAAGTCTTTTCAGTCTGAGCCACAACCAGTTGTTAGTGTTCAGAATAAACACCAACACAAGACCCCGCGCCCTAGCTCAGGAGGAACAGGATAGAGAGGGAATATAGCAGGGTCACTTGTGACTTGTATTTCTGCCATGATTCCAGGAGCAACTGAGAGACTTTTACAGGGCATAAAGTGTTAACAGCTCCTACAACTCAAGACAAGTACATGCCAGTTGTAACATGTTTGAAATAAATTCAAAGTTATCTTCTTGTCTGCAGCAGCCTAAGTGCATTACACAAGCCTATGTGCTGTAGCTTTGAAAAGAGCTTCATGGATTCTAGATGAAAGAGCAAGGAAGAGTCAAGTTTGGAGCTTGCTGGGAACAAGGAATGATAAAAAATACCAAATTTAGCCTGTGGTGGCAGAGGCACGGCTACAGTCCACAGCACAGGGTCACCACAGAAGAGAGAAGTTGGGATGGGGTCCATGTAAAGGACCAAGTGAGTGTCATTCTGCATAGTAAACCAAAGACATGAGTGCTAAGCATTATGTTGCTGGTTTGCCTTGTGGTGTGCTGTCCCATGCACGCACAGTTAAACAAGACTCCTAGACTGATCCTCCAAAATAGATCATCGCATCATTACAAGAAATATTTGGAGGTGGTGTTCTAACTCTTACTGAAGACTGCCGAAGTAATTTCATTCTCTTTACTAACATGTGCAGATTAATTACCAATGTAAAATACAGAATGCCTGAAGAAATGCAATGCGTTTCATTTTTGCACCTGGTGAAAATTGGCTAGAGCTGCAATAACTTGCACTACCATGCAACCTGATGCACTGATTCCTCCCAGACTGTTGTGCTTTACTGGGTGTAACAAAGGAGACTGTAAGCAAAATTACCATTGCAAAACCTTTCAGCTGCTCAGAGAAAACAATGACAGGAGAGCAGTCAGCATCAGTTTTCCCACGAAGTTCTGTTGCAGCACAGAATTTCTTGGGAATACCTTTTATAAGACAAAATTTTCAGGATCATAAATGTGATTTCAAAAAAAGTCTACATGCAAGGTTGTTTCTTCTGAAAAAGTTATTAAAAATGAACAACTGACAAAAAATTTCTATATTTTGGCATTTAAGAAAGTCAATTACAGAACTCCAAAATACTTATAAAGCAGAACAGATTTGGCATCTAACTATAATCCATTAAGTAAATGAGTAATCAAAATGGTTGCATAAAAAGTTTCTAAGTTGTACAAAACAACAGATATTGTTTTGTACAGACAAACAACAGACAAACAGACTAAAGATATTACTGGAATGGGAGAATCAAACCTTTTAATTTTATCAGGTAGGCAAGTAAAATTGTTTGTATGAATGGATGTGCTAGCTTATCCATTAGCATAACAACTGCCTGCAGAACATATAAAATGAACTAACAGCAATAATTATGTGGAATTAATGACGAACATAAACATTTCTTTATACTCACTAAATAAACAGCAACTGGAGGTTAGTATTCACCAATGGTACAACCAGAGCATGGCATTTACCAGGATGAAAGGGAGTAGCCATGCCAAAGAAAGCTACTGAGAAGCAGAGTCTCTCCATTAATAGCAAATAGACAATTTGGAGCTTTGATTTCACTGCTGCTGAAACCTGCATGAAAAGGCTGGACCACAGCCAAAATGCAATAATCACTATGTCTGCAAATCAAAGAGATAAGCCATCAAGAAGCTCAAGTCTTTCTATACAATAAAATTATCAAACGGTATCAACCCCTCTCACTATCTGAATGTATTAAAAAACAAAAAAAATCATCACAAGCAGCAAGTGGAGCAGGATCCTAAAAGTGACGAAAACTCTTCTCTTCTTCTCCATTTCCAGACAGACGCCAAGACTCAGTTTTACTATGTTTATTTTTGTCTTTTACATAGAAAAGGAAGAAATACAAGAGCTTCTGCGCATCTCCTGTATTTGCTTTAGTTCTGAATGTCCTGATTAGTTTTTTCTTCACTACAGCTGCTTACAGTTTGCATTTTGCGTAGTGCTTGCCTATCTGATGGGAGATGAGCAGGTGTGTGCAGAGCTCTTCCAATTTACATTTTGTATTTTAAAACAGACCATAACTTGCCATAGGCATTTATTTCTAGGACAGAATGCCAAATACAGAACAGGAAGGTTTGCTTCTTAATTGCCTAAGTAAATAAAACTTTCTTGTGAAAGATGTTACTATATAAAACATTGATGAAATACCACAGGGTATTTCTACATTTTCCAATCCTCACCCCCACAAAAACGATTACTGAATTTCCCTCACTAATTCTTTTGGTCAGTTAAAAGCATTGTGGTGACTAGCAACAGTTCCTCTGGGAAGTCCATGTAGCTCCTATTATTCCACTCGGAGGGAGTAGGAGCATACAGACATGTATTCTGATATGTTGCAACACAGGCTGCCAACAGGAAACGCAACAATTCATTGTCTTGGGTATTTAGAAAGTTTGTTACTGCAACAAGGAGGTGTATATCCACAATGTATGTCTTGAATGCGCAACGGACAATACCTTTCAGTTACACAGCATAAATCTATAATGTTGTTCCTACAGTCTTGTATCTATTAGTAATAAAGGTCTGCTTTTGATCCTATCTCAAAGCAATACACATACACTTGGTAATATTAATGAAGACTACCCAGACTCTGAAGGCAATAGCATTAGCTAGCCCTGAAAAGTTTAGTCACTTAGCATGGTCCTGTTCCTGAAACGGGTATATTTTAGGAGTCTAGGCACTTTTTAACTTCGTATACTAACACTTCCTTGATTCTATCCACCTTGACCTTTATTATTAGGACAAGGTCCATAGAATCTAAATTATCCTGATCAATATTTAGCACAGATTTCTTCAAGCTCACCTGTTGACCTACATACAATCTTCCACAGGGCTTGGAAGGGAGCAGCAAACATTCCTCATCCTACTCTGTGCCTGATGCAGGTGTCTCAGAGCACAGTATCCAACTTCCAGCAGAAATCCACAGATGTTCTGCGGGTAAGATTAGCATAACCCTATGAACAGTGCCATTTTATATTAGACTAAGACATTACCTTTGAATGATACAAGGAGATCCTGCAGCAATTTTCCTATACATTTCAAAAGCATTAATCTCTCTCCTTGCAAATTTGCCAAATTCAAAGCTGGACATCAATCTGAGCATAAAATAGCTTACCTCTATTTGTGTTCAAACTTCCCCCTCCCCCCATTCAACAGCTTGCTTCGTCTATATAATTAGAACATTTTCATACTTGTGCTCTTATTTCTGCCATTTTCTGCCTCTGTCTTTTCTAAACTGTTAACAGTCTCCCTGCATTTTATTTGTACTTTCCACAGGACATTATAACAAACAAATAACAATTGGTTAATTAATCTAATCATTTTATTATTACATCATGAATTACAAACAGAAGTCATTGCACCTACATCAGTCACCTCAAAGTTAAGCATCTAGCCTTACTGGTTGCTCAGACAGCCTAGTCAATAAAGACAAGCACCTGTAAAATTGAACCTTGCTGTGTCTTAGACACTTGAAATGGGGTATTTTGCCCTGTGGACGTATGTCTTCCTATTGCTTGACTATAAGGAAGCCTTATATCATTGCTTAGGTGCCCAATTTTAAAGTACATAACATGTTAGGCAAGATAAATATAACTATTCATATTCATTCCTATTTTATCAACACTTTTTTTTTTTTGTACCTATACTGAAAAGTTGTCTATTCCTGCACATAGAATATATGTTACCACTTAGTTTCTTGAACTTTCTTGACAAGGGCTAAGTTGGAAAACGTTGATGTTTCTGTTGGAAGAAGTGCCCCATATTCTTATATGCTCTCTTATTAATAAATATTCAAGTACCCATTATACAATATCAAAACATTGCATTATCAGGAAGCAGGAATAAATTATGAAATACATCAGCAGTTAATTGGACTATAATATCTAAAGTAATGTTGAAATGAGGATAAGTTTGGCTAAAGCAATTTTTTTTGTTGACAGAGAGCTGTCGAAGGATTTTTCACAAGAAATAAGCCAGTGATATAAATAAACTTTTGATCTTTTTTTAGGCTTTCATGTTTTTTTCACTGTCAACCCGAATAATATAGAACATCTTTTACAAATCATTCCATCTTTTGCAGTTCAAAATAGCACTATTCTGAGGAAGAAGAGTTTCCAACTAAAAAGAACTATAAACTCAAAATGTTTCCAAGTAACACATTTGGGTTTTAAACAGGCCGTTAGGAATCCATAATACCACTGTTGCTCAGTAAGCAATCAATTCATGACTCTGCTGAATCCCATGTTCTCTTGCTCTTTTCATTAAAAATACCTAAGTCTCATTGAAGCCAAGAAAGTTTAAGCATGAGCTTAAGCACTTTGCATAATTTTGGTCTAAGTCAATGTAATATTAGTCAGGAGTTACCTTCAACACTCTTAAGAAATGTGGGTAGTTTTAAGACAACAGATGGTCTTGTCTCAGTGCAAGAAATAATAAAAAGGGTGGACCATATATCATCATTCTATAATAATGTCTGTGTAAACCACTTCACTTTCAGATTACCAAGATGACATATCTAGAGGCACAGGACTTGCAGAATGATGAGCATGTAAGTAAGAAGCTCAAACAGTGAAGGCAACGGGTGCAAATCATATTCTTGTTAGAAACAGAAGTGCAAAGATATTCTGGAGACAGTATTTTAAGCAATCATTTACAAACCTCTAACTTCAGTGCCATTACTCTCTTAATAGAAACTCTGAAACAGAATGATGGAATCCTGTAATTATTTCCTGTGATTCCAGTACAAGATTTGGATTCTGCAATGGCTTATGTGCAGATATAATTTTACTTATCCAGCCTCAGAGGTGAAGATCCTCATTCAGATCAGCTGGACTGCTCATGTGAGCCAAGTCACACCTACATTCCTGCAGACTCACCTCATTTTGCCCTGGTGGTGGGAGCTCCATAGGCTAGGCAGAAGAAAGGTGACCACAGATTTTGTTAGTAATCTTATCAAATTGAACTCACAATATAAAAATTAATCTCATGGATGTTGTGGTTCAGCTGGCAACTCAGCCCCACACAGTCACTCGCTCACTCCCCCACTGGTGGGACGGGGGAGAGAATCAGAAGGGTAAAGCTCATGGGTTGAGATAGGAACAGTTTAATAAGTAAAATAAAACAGCAACAACAAATTGCAATGGAAAGGAAAACAATGAGAGGCACAAAACCCGGGGGCGGGCGGGAATGAACCATCAAAACAACCTGCCCGTGACGCAGCCGCTCACCGCTGGCTGACCTAACACCGCCAGTCCCCTGAGCCACAGCAACCCCTGCGTGCCAACTGCCCCGGAATTGTACTGGTCATGGTGTCACATGGTATGGAATGAACACCCCATTGGCCAGTCGGGGTCAGCTGTCTTGGCTGTGGCCCCGCCCCTCCCAGTCTCTTGCCCACGTGGCAGAGCATGGGAAGCTGGGAAGGTCCCCGAGTACTACAGGCACTACAGCGACGAGAATTAACCCTTTCTCAGCCAAAACCAGCACAGTAGCTATTAATAATACTCACCACATATGGTGATGCCAATCAGCACTATTATTTTACCCATGTAAGAGGAATTTAGTAAGGCAGAGCTGCACACAAGTGATACACAAGTTAATCATCGTCACACAGCACGTATTGTCAGAGCTCAAGAATGTCTTTGATCCCTACCTCAGTTTCTGAGCGTTCCCTTTTGCACAGCATTTACATGTGGAACATGTAGACTACAACATATATACAGAATGATTGTTTGAGCTGCAGTAGTCACAGTGTAATCGTGACATTATCAATTATAAAAAAATATATTTAAGAAAACCAGCTACTTCACATGTACACGTAGACTTTTTCTGTATTTTTCATCAAAACTTTGAGCACATAGATGTATAGTGGGCATACATGTCAGTCAAATGGATTGGAAGCACTTAGGAGGAGATGTTACGGTCTGTTGCATCTGTGATGTAAAATGAAGAAGTTTACATAGGCCTTTGACATAATGGACTTGACGAGAAGAAAACCTGAGCATCAAGGGCAGCTGGACAGCCCTCAACAACCATGCGACATTTCCATACCCAGACCTGGGTGAGACCTAGGCGAGACCTAGGCTCTGCCTATCACCCCTACAAAGGTCTCCAGTGTATCCACCAGTAAAACCTCTCTCTTTCATACGCCTCTTGTTGAAACAGTGCCAGCATGTGAATAGCTGAAGTTGCCCATTGAGAGCTGGTACTTGAAAATATGGATTAAAACAGCCAGGTTTGTGGGAAACAACTCTCTGGGAAGTATAAGAAATCTAACAAAAAATGGCTGTAAAATTCTGGTTAAAAAAAGCACTACCCTACTGGTAAGCATTGCATAAGCAGTGTGTTTAAGGATAAGACTGTAAACTAAGGCGTTTCAGAAACCTATCTCATAATTTCTACAACATACAGACGGCATGCAGGTTAGTACTTTCCTGTTGCTGAACAAATAACAAAACCTGTTAAATGCGTGTTAAAACTTTATTAATACACATTAATATAATTTCCACATTTTTAGTGCAAAAATTGTTTCTGGATGAAAGCAGAGAATTATTTCCTTTCAGAAATGGAAAAAAATTACAATTTATGGCACCATCTGGTTGTACTAAGAATTTTATGTTTAGTACTTCTAAAAAAAAAAAAGGAAAAAAAAGGTCACTCTCATAGTAAAAAGGGGAAAAAAATCTAAAATATTCCCTTTATTATAACTGAATTGGCCACAACTTAGAGCAGCTATTTATGTTGCTTTATAAATATGAAGCCCACATTTTAATAGAACTATGCTTGGTAAATTCTGGAATATTAAATGGTTCTAATCCTATTCTACATTATGACTAGTTCAAGAAATGACCTCTAGCGAGATCTGGCCTTGTTCCATCATGCAACTAGATTTTTCTTACAGAAAATAAATTAAAAGGTGTGACCTTGCTGAGGGCTTGCAGAGAAAATGAGGTACATCTTGTCACAAGCAGAAGAGCCTATTTGAAACACAGTTTGTTCAATTTGAAAGGCTGCTGCTTTCCTCAGATCAGAAGTTAAGATAAAGGCAGTTGGATGAAAGAGGAGAAACATTTCCAAGAGATGAAATTAAAGAGCTACACTGGAAACCCATTCAGCAACACAGTGCCTTTTTTGTGTGAGGGCTTATCTCGGACTCATCAGCCACACCTTGTCCCCGCACAGGAGCAGGCTCTTCATTCTGGGCACAAAGCCTGTCACGTCAGGAGAGGATGAGGACTGCTTGCCCATGGGAATCAGAGGACATTTGCTGCACCCCTTCCTCACACAGCAGTGCATGGCAGAAATGAAATAACCCCCTAAACTTTACACCTTGTGCTTGAGGGTGAAAGGGGGGTGGGGTGGGAATCAAAGTCCTTGCTTCTCTTGATCTCAGCAGCTATCTTGTAAGCTCTGTGCCTTCCATCACCAATAAGTATGCACCAGTGGACAGCATTTCCAAACACCTAATGCTAGTTTACACAGAAATTTTGCATTTCAAGCAGGTTGCAGAATACCCCCACCCTAAAGCAGGGATTTAAAACTTGTCACACCTTGACAACCAGGAACACATGCTCAACTTCTTTTTAATTTGACCTACTAAAAGTATGCAGCAATTTGTGCAACAGGACCTCACCGGACTAGTTTATATTTGTGTCCATATCAAAATAGGTTTAATTTATCATTTCCTTTCTAGTACCTTAAATAATTTCCTTTCTCATCATCACAAG
The DNA here is from genome assembly GCF_949628215.1 of Phalacrocorax aristotelis. Lineage (NCBI taxonomy): Eukaryota > Metazoa > Chordata > Aves > Suliformes > Phalacrocoracidae > Phalacrocorax > Phalacrocorax aristotelis. Next base: position 19,407,747 of record NC_134283.1, read on the forward strand.
AAGTAACAGGTAATGAGGCTGTCATTCAGCCGCATCCTTAAACACTATCTATGCGTAGCAGGAATTCAGTCAGGTTAGTCCACAGCTTAAGGTTCAACAGCATGGTCCAGCAGTGCATGCAATCAGTACACAGGCTTATTCCTCTCTCCAGCGGCAAAGCTGCAGCATCTTGATCTCCATGTCTGGTCCCTTCCTGCCCCTCACCTGTCTTGTGTAGTTCTAAAGGCTTTTTGGGCACTGAAGCAGACTGTTTTACAACATATAAGCTCATTGCCCAGCACGGCAAGCCCCCCATGTCAGTCACCACCTCTTACCACCATAATACAGGGGAACACCCAGCAGCCTGGAGTGGCAGCTGCAGAAGTAGGTCCCCAGCCCCCCTGATCCACCTCTGAGCCAGGGCTGGATATCACATCACCTGTCCCATCCCTCTCCAGAATCCAAGGGCTTCTCGCAGGTGGGATGGATCTCACTGATACCCACAGCAGCATTAACATAGGCTGGTTTTTGTGGTTCTTGTAGTGCTTTAATCCCAATTTGAGTGTTTTCTAATTGCAAGCTTTAGGTACCCTCCTTTAAGTATTTTAAGAGCAGAACCATAGCCTGTAAAAGATTGCCTTACAATTATCTCAAAGCAGCTATTTAAATAACACCCAAGCATATGTTGTGCTAATACTTATGACCAAATACAGTTTAATCTCACTTGTTCAGAACAAAACCTGACTGTGAACAAAGCTTTTGGTGAAGTGACAAGTGGAATTCAAAACAAGTAAGACAAATATTTCCTCCAGAGGCTAAACCTACTGCAAAATATTAATCTCTTCTTTTACACAACTTCATGTCTTTGGAGAAACACCTGTCTGGAATTGTTAATAACAAATATTTTTCAGGGTATACACTTCAAAGACAGTACTGCAATGTCAAGCAGTGTAAAACTTTTGAAGTAATTTTAGCTAAATACTTCTGTGACAACTGTCTGAACCAATTTGTCTTAGCTGACTATATTATGGTATTATAAAAACTAAGACCTGGTTATCAGCCAAAAAGGTAAAAATTTGAGTGAAGTCATAATGAATGAGTTGTATGAGTCAAACACACACACAAAAGATAATATTGTAGTTGATTTAGGAAATTATCAATGCCCTCTGCTTTCTTAACTTCAGATGCACAATGCTCTTTTCCCTGAAAGAATCAAATTAAAAAGTATTTCGTGCACACTAAAGGGCAACTCAGTAAACCAATGAAACCACAATAACCCAATCATAAAGAAATTACAAAATGAGAACATTATGTCCTACTTGTTTAGCATAGTGAATGTTAGTCCTTAACACAGCAAGAGATACATGTCCAAAATAGAATGATGCTAAGATAGGATGGATATTTTTAATTGCTGAACAACCTTCACATCATGGGTGAATAAGAAGGCCAAAAAAGAAAAGGAAAAACAAAGAAAAAACCGTGTGCATGTGTTTGGGGGGAGACAAAGAAAGCAAACTGGGGCTGGAGACTCAGAAAAAGTTCTGAGAATTACTCACAACTGTGGTAGCAAAAAAATAAATACCACCCAACAAAGAAGGTCAAGCTGACCTCAAGATTTTAAGTCAGGCTCTTGAAATCCTAAATCATACAAAGCTCCATGACTTCAAGGCATACAAACATAAGAGGATTAAGGTAAGTGTCCCACCTAAAAGCCTGAGAAAACAAAGATTAGTTTTAAGTACTGAAAAGAAACAGAAATCATATGGATGCTCCAAATGCAGGAAGGAATAATTGTTAGGCTGTATTAAGAGCACACTAAAATGAGCACTACATAACATCAGGAAACAATCCAGGTTTGATTGCCACCTTCTAAGTGCAAATATATTCATGTCAAAATGTAACAAATATTAATGACTTAAAGAACTGACTCAAAACCTCTTGAAGCCAATGGTAAGTTTCTCATTGACTTCAGTTAGCTAAGGCTCTCTATTTAGAAAGATTAAGCGAAGACAAATACAACTATTGTTTCCAGGGGAAGGCAGTAAAACAGCCGCTCTCAGCCTGTGGTACTTACCTGAGTGACTTCAGTAACATGCTTATCAACCCAGCTACACAGCAACAAAGGCCTTCCCTATAGGTAAACACTAAGAAACAGTATATGCTACTTACGCTATCAGACACTCAGTCATATTTACATTTATGCTAGCATAAAAAACTGTGGTGCCTTTTAAAGGATGACATTAGTTCTGGACATTATTCTACAAGTTTGAACTGTGACACTCATGACGTGACTTTATGAAATGTCAAATGAAATTCAAGCATGCACTCAAATTCTGTATTCATTCTCATGTCAGGGAATATTTAAAACCAGTAATGATGCAATTGTTTATGCTCCTAACTAGATGGAAATAGAAGTAATATGTATGGCCTATGGACTGACCAGCTTTCCACCAGTGCACATTAATTCAAAAAGTTCTTATTTCTTTGAAGAAATTCAAGTTTGGAAAAATCCCATTCATATATCTGCTGGAAGTAATCACTGTCTTATGGTGTTACTGAGCACTTGAAGAGTTATCCTGTCCCTCTACTCCAATACAATTCAGTAGGATAGAAACTTGGACTAACCTACCAAATATGAATTTTTCAGATTGTTCTATTGGTTAAAATTAACGCTTGCATCTTTGTACTTTGTAACTGTACTTTGTAACAGTCAAAAGGTGTCTACTGAATCTTCTCAACTCTCTATTTAAATGTGATTATCAAGTTAGGGATCTGGGAAAATGCTATGCTTCTCCAAGCATTTGGTCAACTAAAACACTGTGTGACATTAAACAATTCATTTGCCAAGTGGTCTCTTTTGAACCCAGCTGTGGAAGTGGATAAGGGGTTTATAGCTGAACCAGAGGCAAAGGGCTTGGTGGGAATCAGCAGGTTCCACCACATCTGAACTGTGGCCCCACCGCTGCCTCCTCCATGGAAAGTAATAAACCACACTGTTTCAGAGTGTGCAGAGGAAAAAAAAATATGACAAGCAATTAAGTGCTGTCAAGTCAATAACCTTTTGTCATGAAGCCTGTTAATAGGGGAAAAATTCCCTTTTAGTATATATTTCATTCTTCCTACAGATTGTTTTATGAAAAGTCACCTATCACATTATCAGGGTTTTTATAAGCAGAATTGTATTTTTTAAAGAATTAGGTACACTGTTAGGTCAATTTTCCATGAGAAAATCAAGACAAGTATGGTTCTACTGGCTGAGATGACTGTTTGCTGGAAATCATAGTAATTTGTATTTAATAAAAACTATTTTCATCTATAGGCCCACGACACACCACACATTTAACTTCTCTCAGGAGGGTTTTCCTATCAGTCCACTGAGAAAAGAGTGAATATTATATTCCTTTAGGATGAGAAGCAAGTAGTAAGCACATAACTTAAGGAGGTACTCTAACACACTCACCTCTCCCATTTACTTTTGGCATCCTAAACACAGTCTCAAACTTGAAAGCACATTCAAAACAGACCATTTTCGATTACTTTCATAGCAACATACTTTTGCAGCAAATTGTCTAAAAAGTTTTTAAGACATTAAACATTTCTGTTCACCAAAAACTAGGCTTCTGTTTAGAAAATACTAATAATTATTTCTATAATGTTTTCAAAGAGATGTAAAATTCCCACAAAAGGCTAAATTAACATTGTCTGCTGAACATTATTGTTTATAACATCACTGGCCAAACAAAAATAACTTCTTCATTAAGTCAACCTTTCTTCTGAGCCATTTCTATTTACGCCACCAGGGACACACACAAGCTGCACTGTTCAAACCACTTTCAGCCATCCGTTGCAGAGAAAAATATGAAGTACGTAAAGTAGCAGTACACAGCAAGCACATATTTGGGAGAGTTTTTACTACCACTTCCTAAGAGCCTTCAGTATAGGCAGAATTTAATTCTTGTTGCTAGGTCACCCACTGCTCTCACTTCCTCTGTCAAAGGACTTTTCATGGCAAAACTGACAGCAATTCAACAGCTATATTGAGGACTTCTTGTGTTGGGGGCAACAGTGTAAAAACACAAGGTTGGACAAACAAATGCTTTGTTTCATATCGGAATTGCTTCAACATCCAAGGGAAATGCAGGCAAAGCATGAGCAGGACACCCTCCCTTTCTCCCTGGGGTGAGAGGAATGCAGCGGCAGAGGACTTGCACATCAAATTCCTGAGATGCTGCCAAGAAAAAGCACCAGCATCCCATGGACCTGTCTCCCACCAAGCATCGCAGTGAACCTCAGCCATGACCAAGCCCAGTGAGAGCTGATTGCAGGATCACTATGGGGGACAGAGTTCTGCTCTCCTCCTATTACTGGGGACGCACAGCTGCTGTGGTAACTTCTCATATGATCTGTAGCTTCTGCAGGGAAACGCCTGAAGGAAAAGTAGCAGCAAAGCTATCGCCTATGGCAATGCTATGGAAAGAATTGGTAGTGACAAGATGACATTGAGAGTCTGACACACTAGATTACCTCAGAACCATATCAAAATGACTCGCAGTTATCAGCTCTAGATGACAATGAGACTCCAGCATCACTGTCATCTATACTGAAAAAAAAAATAAATGCTACATGCCACTAGCCACAGGAATGGATGGTGATTATAGATATACTGTGGCAATGATATATATGGTAATGATGGCTCAGGAGCTTTAATGATTAACCTAAACTTGGACTTATACAATATTGTCTTTTGATTAAAGGGGAAAAAAGAATATACATGAATGCTATATTTAATCTAGCAATAATTCAGCTTTCCATCACAGAACAAAGTGCTGATAATTGAACAATATCAAACGGATATCAATAAATATTGAATTAGTAGTCATAATTAAGAACGTGCCGAATGGCAGGGGTGCATGTATCTGTCTTTGGGCTAGTAAATTGGGTACTGGATTGAAAACCTTCTGGATTCAAAACTCCCTCCCATGAGTAGCATCTAACAGTCCTATCTAGAGGCATTAGGCACAAACCACGCTAAGAGTCAGCAAACTCAGGCTACCTGGAAGAGCACAGAAGGGTCCCCTGTTACAGACGATGTGGTCCCCCAAATTGTTTCTCTGACAGAAACTGAGCAATAAGGCAAGTGACACTTGTGGTCACAAGCATACAGCAAGGTAAAGCAAGGCAGTTGCAATTATTTGGAACAGTGAACAGCAATATGCTATAGGCAAAGAAAGAAAAATTTCCATGTATGAACAGGAGAAAACAAATAACACTTCCCCCCCCCTTTTATTTTTTTGAAAAAAACCTATTGAATTATAAGTTTCCTTTTTTCAGACTATTTTAACCAGAACATTGTTGGAATGCTGTCCAAAACCCTAATATTTTTGCCACAAAATTTCAGAACAAAAAAGCCTTTCATATTTTTTCAAACAAAAACAAGAAAACAAGCAGCTTCAGATTGACCACCAAGCCATTTGTCTTTTACTGCCACTCTTATTTTTCTCTGTCAATTCCCTTTCATTAAAATCATACATAGAAACTACAAGCTAATGAAACAATGATGAACATCTACTTCAATAACACTGAGAATTCTCAAATGTGCTTTGTTTTTTTGTTTTTTTTTTTTTGCAAGATTAACATATTAGAGACTATTTACGACTGTACAAAATTCCTTCCTTTATTTGTGAAAGCTACATCTTCACTATCATGATGTGAAATGAAAAACCTCCTGTACTTGTTGCATACAATTAAGCTGCAACAAAAGCCAGCCCAAGCCATTTCACATTTCATAGGGCTGCAATTATTCTTTAACTGTTAGAATATGCTGTCCCCCAGGAGCTAATTACAGAAAAGCTCTCATCACACACAAGAAACACACAAACAAATCCTTCAAGCACAAAGCAAATGTTCAACATTAAAGAGAGGCATTCAGGAAGTCACACCAATCAGTTTGGTTCAGCTAATTACTAATCTGATTTCTGGAGTAGTTGCATTAGATAATTATGATGCCCATTCGCAACTTGAAAGCCAGGACTTCAACCGATTATAATAAAGATCTAGGACTTGAAATAAAAGTAAGGGCAAAGTATGAAATATACATCAGAACAGGGCTGATGGGATATATTTGTTTATTGCTGGTGCTTCCTTCCGCACTTTGCTTTGGAGAACCCCATCCAGAGTTTGATGAACCCAGCAGGAAGATTTCCATTGACTGTCCACTGACATTTGGATCAGGCCCAGAATAGGGCTTTGCCTTACAGATTATATTAATGAAGTGCCCAGGAACGAGCTTTTGTTGTTTGTTTTCAGCTAGAACGATAGTCCTGCTACCAGCCGGTTCATGAAGCAAGCTGCAAAGCACACCCCATGAGGTAGAGTTCTGCCACGGCACTGACCTTGACTGGGCTCTCGCAGCCCATCCTCCAGGGCCTGCCAAAAGGCAGCCAAGTTTGATAAGAACTAAACTCTTCAAAGACTCTATTGTAACCATGCTTTAACTTACGTTTATTCGGTTTCAGCTTCTGCAGGATTTTTTTCTTCCTTCAGAGATTGCTTTGCTGGCGTTTGAGATTTTTTTAAAGGTACGCAACATTACCTGAGAACACAGGGTACAACAATACCTTGTTGCTGATATAACCAAAGCTCTAAATGTAGTTTAGACATACTAAATTTAGTATGTCTAAATGTAGTTTAGACATAAGAGACTTGAAAATAGTTGTTTGCTGAAACACTAATAATTACACTTTATAGGGAAAAGTTAGTCAAATTAAATGTCTGATGAAATAAATATCTGTATTTCAGCTATCAGTCCAGTCCCTAGGGTCAGGTCCCCTTTAAACGCTTTATAACAAGATAAAAAAATTGTCATTGGAAGCCCATCTTAGAGGGAGCACCCCATTGAGAGTGACAACAGAAGTACAGCAGCAAGGAATTAGGAATTAAAACTTTTCACTAGGTTACAGACTTGCACATTTAGCACCATCCAGGGTAGTTTCAACAAAGCCACTTTACACATTAAATAAATATTAAAAGCATACAATTTGACCTATCTTTTTGAACATTATTATGTGTAACACCTGGATTTCTGATGAATGCATGGTGGCATTAAATAAGCATGAAATTTAAAGAAATGCTGAACTTTAAGCAGTCCTTTGCCAATCTGGGGCAACAGTAGTGATTAAAAACACATATTTTAAACAAATTAAACAATAAAACAATGAAGAAGTTTCAGCTGCAACTTTGGGTTCACCTAAAACTCAAGATTAAAGGAAAAAAAAGGAGATAAAGGCTAGCAAAATAAATATCAGAAGCAAATTTTCCCATGAACCCAATTACAATAGTTGCACATAGCTGAGTCAAAAATCCTGTGCAAGTCTTTGAGAGGGTGCTCCTGCATAACTCATCACATAGGAGTCTATCAGACTGCTTTTTAGACCTGCACCTACAAAAGCACATCGGTTGCTAAAGATATTTTGTTGTTTAAACTCAATCAAATACACATTCAGACTGGCGTTCCTCCACCTCAGTATCTAAAATAAGGCAGAACTGCACTACTAAATTGTTCGCACGCAGTCATGCTGGATACTTTTTTAAAGCATTAAGGCAAAATCGATTCTTTGGTATTGTTAAACTAAGAGAGTGAGAGTTGCAAATCTGTATTTCAAAGTCAATAGCCTACAATATTTACAGGGCTGCCATACGTGATAGCTTAAAATTCAAAACTGAATGAAAATTGTGTGGGGTGGAAACTAATGTTATGGAATCTGAACCAAGGCTACATTTATATTTCACTTTAATGCTCTAGCTGTTTAATCAAAATATGAATAAAAGGTCTAAAAGACCAACACGCAAAAATATCATAGTTCTGGAATTTAGCTTTAGCTTCCTATTGTCAACCAATTACTGTGTAATTTTTTCCCTGCGACTGAATAACTAACTGTTAGCAAATAATGAAAAGGCAATTACAGCAGAGCTTTGTTCATATTACCCTCTTCATTTTATTCAGGCTATAATTACTGTCAATGCTGGAGGCTTACTGTACCATGTAAGTGGCACCAGGGAAGAAAATGGAATGGGCTGGTGCATGGAAAATTGCAAATGTTACAGCTACCTTCATCATCACCGTTGGACTTCAGAGATTAAAAAAAATAAGCAGCATAAAGCTCTCCATGTGTGTTTTGCGAATTCTTTACCGCAAGCTGTTGCAATGGCTGATGAACTGGTAGAAGGGGGGAGATTCAAGTACTATGTTTGTTCTTTTTTTTGCTCTTAACCTCCCCTGGCCCCTCCAACACTTTTATTACTATTTAATTCCTGGGGGACATTTCTTTTTTGCCACACTGTGCCTGGAAACAAACTCACGGAAATATTCTTTTAGCAGTGCTTCTCATTAACGATGTCCATGCTGTTCTATAACAGAGAGTGGCGTATAAATGATGTATTTTATGGGGTTTGATCTTTACTACTTTGCCACATACAGACACATCCCTTAAAAAAAAAAAAAAAAAAAGACTATGACCTGTATATGTGGATTTAGCATGCCATATTTAGGGCTTGACAGTGACCATTTATAATATATTGTTTCTCTGGGCTTCTAGTATTAATCAGAAATTATGGATGCAAATCAGAAGTTTGCTATTCCATTTGTACCTTTTTTTAGAAATAAATAGTGTTCTTGTGTATAATTCACATTGTTTTTCTCTTTGCATTGTTGGTTACGGGAGTCAAACACAGTAAAACTGTGTTTTATGCCTTCATGTGCAATGCTGCAACTATTTTTAAGCTATGCAGATCATTATATGCTAGTTAAATTTTTAGTATAAAATAAGGCTGGCATACATGAGAGGGCATCATATATTGCTATTGACTTGGGTTAAAACTTGCTTCCAAACTGACTGGCAAATTTTGGTTTAAATTGCATGATATAATGCATGAAAATGCTTCTGATCTAGCTTAGTAAAAATGCATTTTCATATTTTTATAAAATTAAGCTGCTTTGTACTTTCCTTGATCTTCCTGTCATATATATGTATATTCATCATCTTTCATCAGTCTTTCGGTGCTGGCTGCTTATCTTCTATCACTGTAGTTAAAGTAGATACTTGCCACAAACACTATATTCATAACCCATTTATAATTGCTCTTCCTAGCCCTTCACGCAGTATTTGGCCATTCAGCATCCCACAGCACCCGGCAACATTTCCACGATTAGAGAAATGAGGTTTTGAAGTCTGTTTCACCCAAAGAAAACAAAGCAATTTCCAGTGGGAGACTGTAATCCTTCCATACGTGGCAATATATGGACGGAAAACAGGACCGTACAGGAAATGTCATCAAGTGAAACTATAAAAATAGAGGAACAGAAGGTCTGTCTCATGGGAACCTTGCAGACGTAACCCATTTTCATAATGCCTTGCTCCTCCCAGCAGGTCCTGCTCAATGCCTTTTTCCAGGCTGTGGGAAGAAAACCCTTTCTGTGGATGTCTCTTCTCCTCCCCTACCCAGTGTCCTTTGCCACAGGCAGGGCTATAAAGATGGTTATGGTGCTGTATTTCTGATGAATACTGTCCTCTTCCTTCAGCTGGACTGATGCTCTGTGACCAGGCATTGGGCTGGCTCTGGGGCTGCTGCCAGGGAAAGGCAGTGGGACTTTTGACACTTCTTGCATTTATGGACAAGACTGGCAATTAAGCCCAGAATATAAATCACTGCCTTTCTGCTCCTGATGGCTCAGAAACTATACTAAGATAATATGCTTGTCACTTTTATAGCTAATGTCTGCATTTTTAAATTATTTATTTAATAACTTTCATCTTTCTTAACTTCAATATCAAGTGTCACATACTTGTCAAATGATGAAAGACACCCTATTAGGAAAAATTAACCACTTATATTTTGGAGGGGGGAGGAAGAAGTTACAGAAAAATTAACCAGAGTTAGCCACTTAAAAAAAAAAAACAATTAATGTAATTTGGCTGTATTAGCATGGAAATAAAAAAAATAAACCAGTTGTTTATTCCAAGGACTCCTCTTACTCCTGCATGTTCAGTCCATACCATCAATCACTTGCCACCATACCAAATGGACAGCAGGGCTATCTGCTTACTGGGGGCGTGGGCTAATCAGCACTAAGTCATTAAAATACACTTCAATTCTAAAAAAATAATTAGGGAAGACAGCAACAAAGACTAAGAATGAGAAGGATCATAACTTACTTATAACAACATAGTTGCAAGTTATTACAGAGGACTGCACATTTAGCCTCAGCCTCTCTAGAAGCACCTCCATAACCTTTCCAGAAACTACAAGTCCAGGCTTTCCCTCCTAATGAAAGCATCCCAGTGTGTGAAGAGACAGTCTCTGCAGCTCCCTGGGCAGTAATAGGTGCCTGAAAACTAGTGAAAGATATTGCTAATTGTGGTGGACAACAGCAAGAAACATGAAGAGAAGTAAGAAGGTTAAATGGGTAAAGACAGACAGCAAAACTTCTGCTGATATCCTGGATATGAAACGCATGCACATGGCGATACACTGTAAAACAAGACCTTTCACCACTTCATATTATTTTTGTTCTTTTTCTTGTGCAGAAAGACAATGGTCCTCTGGTGGTACACCACTTTGGGTTGTAAAAGTCATACAGCAGTACTTTTTTTCCCTAGGTTTACCCCGCAAAGACTACAGAAACTGCCTTTGCCCAAACTCCCTCTTCCAAGTAGGAGAATTACTAAAAATTATCCATGAGCCAGAAGAGTTCACAGAGCAGATAAAGGGACCAAGTATCCCACTCCATGTCTTAAAATGTCAGAATGTCATCACTGCTATTAGGTGGAAAATACCTGGAAGTAGACAGAGTTGGTCATCCTACACAAGGAACACGTTGGTACATGACACCCATTCTGGGGTTCATCACAAAGAGAAAGAAAACACCTCAATGCATGCAACACTGCTATCTTAGGACTTCATAAACCTGCAGTATTTTGTGCTTTGCTTTAAACACTTGCTGCCAAAATCTGAGGATTGCAGCCTTCTACTGAGTTTCCACCCTTCAGTTTCATAGAGAGCTAGAAAACTTGAGTGCCTTTACATATCCACTCAGATTTTGTTTTGTCATATGAGTTTGAGGCTAATCTTACTCTTTTAAGATTACTTGATTCAGGAAAAGTTGAGGTTAATATTACAGGTATATCATGCCTGTCTAACTTTATTATTTTTATTTAATTTCCCCACAGTATTAGCTAAACTTCTAAGTGTGTCTATCCTGTTGACTGCAAACAGACTCCGTCTCACACTAGCCACACATGCAATCACCTGGTCCATGAGCCCTCTCAAAGTAAAGCCTTGTAACCCCACTGGCGTGCTGCTGAGTTGGAGTGAATAACCCCAGCCCTTCTGCAGTGAAAGGTTGATATGCCAAAAATCTTTCCTATAAAATATATTTTAGAGCACGGATCAACATTATTCATGGAATATGCTCACAATTGTCATAACTGGCTTTTTATTTAGAAACACTGAGAGCTTTCATGATTTGATTGTGGTAAGCAGCACTTACCAAGAAGTATATCCCACATGCAAAACGTTGCTCTATAGTGAAATTATTCAACCTAAAATACCACCAGTACGGAGGTCCAAATTTTCAGCAAGCCCATGATGCATTCTCAACAGCAAAGCTGCGTGCATTCACGCAGGCAAACCGACCCCAAGTGGGAATTAACTGTGGTCATTATCATCTCTGCAATCCCAAACGTTTTTGTGGTACATATAAGAAAGGTTCTGTTACTTGATCTCCAGCTACACAAGTGTGTTTGCAGTTATGCATCTGGATAGTCAGTTAATGCTCATAAAAGGCCAGATGACTTAACGTAATACTACTAATAATAATAATTTAGCTATAGTATGGAAGTTAAATTCAATTCATAGTTTAATTCATCATCCATAGACAAATCAACACCTTTGTTTGTTTTGTTTTTTTTTTTTAAGTAACAGTATAGCTGGGAAATATGAATAAGATCAATTGCATATGGACAGCACAGTAAGGACTGCTCCCTTTTTATACATTTTCCCTGGCAATGCTTCAGGACCTTTGTGGTCTGTGGTCATTTTTCAGTTCTCTGTGTCAACAAAAACAGACTTTTCAGCTCCAGAAGGAATGCATCACACATTAAATCCTTACCAAATTTAAGTCTACTTTGTAATTTTTTAGATCCTGAATAATACCATAAACTTTTGGGATTACAGAAATAATAATGACCAGAGCCCAGGCAATTTAAGCCTGCTGTGCTAATCATAGAGTAAAAAGTCTTTTATAATAACATCTACATACTAGAAAAATAAAGATCTCTCAAACTACCCAAAACCCTACTCTTTCCGTTCCCTGCAACAATGCAGAGGCTGCTGCTGAGATAATGATGCACATCCTCCAAGTCATTCAGTTCACATCCCAACATGTATGAAAAATAATCTGATCTCTTTTTCTTTTCATTAAAAAAAAATCACAATTTCTTAAAAACAATCAAAAAAATCCCCTGATTTATTGAAAAATGTAGTATGATGTCAGTGTGAATTAATGTTTCCCATAGGCATACTAATAAGCTCCATGACATAATAACTTGTTATACTACACCAGTGGGACCTTAAAATTATTCCAAAGATAACATAACACAACACTTGAAGCAGCAGGAAACTTCCAGCATGCTTTTAGATGTTTTACAGTGTTACTAATCTTTGAATTGCTTGGAAAAACTGAAAGGAAACAGAATATTTAAAATTGGAAGCACTGCAGTTAGAAAATTACTCCATTCCAAATTCCAAATGTGCACAGGAGATTAATGTCAATGTGAAAAAAAAATAAAAGGCAGCAGAAAGTGGGGGAGTTATTAAACGCACTTTCTAGGTTGGCCATGTGCCTTTTGGTGAAACCAGTGAAAATCTGGTTTTATTTGGCCAAGTTATGAGGGTTTAGAAGAACAGATTTGCACACATACTAATTTCTTATTATTGAGAAGTTGGCTTTATTTATTCATTTGCAAGTGAAATTTAAGCTAATAATTGCCCAGAAACATTATCAGTACATGCTTGAGAAAAGAAGCAGAGATTGCTTTTTCTGAAGCGTATGAGGATACCATTTAACGTCAAAAAGACCCTATGAAGTCAAAATAGAAATTAGTACACTGTAAGCTAATAACTCTGTATGGTGTAACAATATGCTCACCAGGACTAAACACTCAAGGCAGGCAAAAATAATAATATTGAAGTGGCGTGGTTCAGTTCACTAAATTATCAACTATCACAATTTGTATTTTAATCTCAACATTCAAACCATCAATGCAACCAAGCTACCTGAGACAAAAGGGAGGAACCATAAATCCCTTGAAGAAAACCTGCCAAACAGGTGCTTGGGCAAAGGTTTGTGTGTCCACCAAATGAGGCTAAAAAAGTCTTCTTGTTATGAAATTGAGAGCCCCAAAGGGTGCATGGGCATAGTGCTAAGCAAAGGCATCAAGTTTGCCTTTTCCAGGGATGCTGCCACCCAGCCAAGCGGGTCGTTACTGCTACTCCAGCTATCTGGTGAAGCTGGCCTCCCCCATCCACCCAGGGCTCACTCATCTCAAGTGAGCTCAAGCAGCAGGGATTTATAGAGGGGCAGATCCCAGCCCAGATGAAACATGAGCATGGCCTTGTTAAGTCTGCATGAGCTATGCTCTGTCAGACTGGGTTGTGCAGAGTTCTGGCATTAGGGCTTGTGTGTCTTGGATAGAGACACTGTTCTTGTCTTTCAGTCATCAGAATTACATTTCTCTATTTCTCACATCACCTTTGCCGCATTATCTCTTTGAACCAGCTTCCATTCTGTTTAATTTCCCTACCATTTCTTCTTGGCCTCACTAAGTCACATGCTGTAATTCTCTGCTTGGCATTACTTTCTTTCATTTCTTCAAGGATAACGTATCCCTGACCACTGCTTCCAGCTAAACTGTGCAGTGTTCAACCAATGCTAGAAATGAATATTCCATGCAAAAAAATGTTAACCTTTGATCCAGACACATCTCTAGAGTAAGCGATCCCGTTGTGCTGCAACCCTTTGATCACTTGCACAAAAATTGGAACCATTTGCAAAAGGAAAGCTTGTGATTGGCACATAAACCAGACCTGATGGGATAGTTTACAGAAGGCTATATTATCTGAATGTTATGCTGGGAATGCTTGCACAGTCCTAATACAGTAGTGGTGCACTAAGACCATTCCCATCATGGGTCAGAAACACAGACTAAACCCAAGTTTCTACTCAAAAACTCCGAAGAGGGAAGCGTGATGGTGTGCCCAAAACAATAAATTGCCCCAAACTCAATGTGGTAAGTGATCTCAAGTTACTAGGTATGTTGAGACGGAGAAGCAATAGGAGCTATGAAAGCTACATCAGCCATGAAAGATTCAGTTTCCTATTCATTCACTCAACAGTTTCAAGATCATGGGAATCTACAACAACTGTGTGAAACCATTTTCCACAGTGAACCTAGAACACCTGGTGAGCTCTTTGTAGTCTCTGCCAAGCAGCTATCTTTAAAAGGAAGGATAAACTGTAATCTGAAAATGTCAGATACAGACTACTACTGGTACAATAGCAAGGCAGAGTCAAGCAGAGAGAAGGGGTGTAGTGGGATGGATGCTTTGGGCTAGATAAAGAATAGGAGGGAAATAAATGTAGAAAATTATATGGAAAAATATTTTTAAAGTATGCAAAGGCCACGAAAGGATTGAACAAACACAGCAGCATAGATGAACAGAAAGTGATGCAAAAGTAATTTTGAAATTACTAGTATACCCACAATCTACAACAGAGAATGGAAAAAATAAAAAAAGGGAACTGAAGTACAAGATTGAAAGTTCTCCCCTCCATATATATGAAAGAATATAAAACTGATATACCACTGAAAAAATTGTGTGAGCCCTTTACCTGGCACAAACTAAAGATATTACCTTACCCTGAACCATTCATAATCCAAGGAAAAACAAAAATCTATACCAAAATCTGTTTCCATTTCATAGACTCACTTAGGTTGGAAAAGATCTTTAAGATCAAGTCCAACTGTTAACCTAGCACTGTCAAGTCCACCACTAAACCATGTCCCTGAGCACCACATCTATAAATCTTTTAAATACCTCCAGGGATGGTGACTCGACCACTTCCCTGGGCAGCCTGTTCCAATGCTTGATAACCCTTTCAGTGAAGGAATTTTTCCTGATATCCAACCTAAACCTCCCCTGGCACAACTTGAGGCCATTTCCTCTCGTCCTATCACTCGTCACTTGGGAGAAGAGCCTGACACTCACCTCGCTACAGCCTCATTTCAGGCAGCTGTAGAGAGCAATAAAGTCTCCCCTCAGCCTCCTCTGCCCCAGACTAACCAACCCCAGCTCCCTCAGCCACTGCTCACAAGGCACATGCTCCAGACCCTTCACCAGCTTCATTGCCCTTTGTTGGGGCATATCCCATGCAATAGACTTGAAGGGCAGGAGGTGGGGGGTGGGGGGAAAACCTATTTGAGGAATTCAATGTGCTTGTTTCAGAAAAACCACCAAATTCCATTTCCTTCAGTGAAAAGCAAAATGTAGGCTGTTTAAGACTTTCAGACAGAATAGACGACTCCCCTTAGGATTCTGACGAATTTCTAATATTTACCATAACAAACAAGTTTAACTATACAGAGGAGACTCACATTAATACCAACTTTTTGTCCATATGAAACATGGCTTTATAAGACTCCCATCTTGGCAGAGACCCTGCACAGAAAAGCTCTACAGCAATTTCTAAAACGTTTTGGGTTTTTTTGTTGTTTGTTTGCTTTTTTTTTTTAATGGATGTACCTGCACAAAATCCAAGTTTCCAAGATTCTTTCTGCTGAACTCTTCATATCAATCATCCTTCAGAGCTACTCAGCTGTGTGGCCTGTGCTGCTCAAAGAAGTTTTTACCAACTTATGTTAATGTTAAAAATATTTTTTATGTTAAAGCTAAGTGTTCAAAACAGACTTTATACCAGTTAACCTCCCAGAACCCACTTCTACATCTGATTGCATGCATCCATCACCCACTGCATAAAATCTAGTCACTAACAGAACCTATCACAGACACAGATCAAAAATCCAGAAAGGAAAATGGGTGAAATTGGAATGGTGGAGATTGGTGAATGCTGTCATTCAGTCCATTTCAGCTTACAAACTTTTATATCATGGGTTTTTTAAAAATTTTTTATTTCTGAGCTAAAAATACGATCAATGAAAACTCACAATCACACTGATTTGTAGTCTAATTGAAAGGGTGTGGATTATCGGTCAGTCAGTGAGTAGACACATTACTAATAACTAATTGAGCTTGATCTAATTGGACTTTTGACATTGACTTCAACAGACCATACAGTGAGACCACCAAAAATATATTTCTATTGTTATGCATTCCCGTAATTGCAGTCTTTTATTCTTATCAAAGCTTATTTTTTGCACGGCAAAATGACATGACTTGGATGTTAGGAGGACCAAATAAAACTCAAGTAACAATTAAAATTTAACTGTAAATTAATCACGTGCCTGACTATTGTTAACTGCATTAAAATGGTGCTGATGAATGAGGAATCATGCCATGCAATCATGAGAAAATTTTAAGTTATGGTCCACATTAAACATCAAGCCTTCGTAATGCAGGTGGCTTATCTCAAAATACTCCTTTTGTGGGGCCTGTTCTTCTCATGTCCGACACAAGCATCAACATAGTTTGATACAGAAAATGATACGTAATCTCACAGGCTGCTTTAATTTCTCATCTTTGATTTTCTGTAGGGTACACAGTATCATCTTCAGGATTTAGATGATTTCCATTTGTAAATGTCTCTAGATAAAATAGTCATGAGCAATTATAGATCTAACCTCTCAGAAACAAGCCCATCCTGTAGTCCAGTGAAAAACCACTCATTTTTCAAGATATAAAGATACAAGTAAGAGAATAAAGCATACTAGACAGTCCCTTGGTACATCTTGTCACATTTTTAGAGACTGATGCTGTAAGGGTCTCGTTCAAGACTTGTTGATGCTGCTGCAGGTTTTCCTACACATATCAACAGAATTCCAAATGAAATAAGACCTTACGATGCAAAACTTCTGAGGGGATCCTCACAGGTGCAGCAATGACAGGGAGTTCTTATCTGAGGCAAATTTCTGTAGTCTACAGATTGGGCCTGGGATCAGAGGAACTGACTTCTTTAGGTCTACTGGCACTTGTAAAACACCTTTTTTTTTTTCCTCTGAATAGCCTTATCATTATTAGCACAAATATACACTTCTCTCTCTGTCTTCCACCTCAATTTCTCTTTACATTCCTCTTTCCTTCTTATTGCAGGCAAGATGCCATGCAGCCCTTTCTGTATGCCACAAGCAAAGCAACAATTTCCCTTGAAGAATCTTCCCTCTGTTTCACAAGCAGATGTAAGTTAAAAGAAAAAATAAAAAAGCAGAATACAGCCAAAGGGCATACATCAAGGGCATAAGCATCTCCTTAGAAAACCAGTAGCCAGAAAAAGGAACATGGTCATAAGATATTTAAGAATTTCTTACATTTCAGTAGCAGCAGTATCAAAATTTAGATTCTTTGAAACATGGGCAGAAACGTTGTACACCACTGTAAGGTAAGACAGATCCCAGATCCATAGCAGTGGATTATCTTAAAGCCGTTGCTGAGGCTGGACTCTCAGATGTTTCAATTTATTCCATGCTCAAAACAACCTTAAAACAGCAGAAAAGTTAGATGATGATAAGGTAAGACAAATGTAGAAACCAAAAGTTCTTCGAACTTCATCAGCAACCCCCTTTTCTCTATCTGCTTGAGATGGTTGTGTCAGTGAGCATAAGCAGTTAATGGGGCTGATAAATTTTTAAGACAGAAACTGTCATGAATTATGTTTCTGCACAGTTTATTAGATGAAATCTAGGTCTAATCTGAATCTATTCTACCTCAAGAGCCAAGCAAGTCCCCAGGAAACTACGTCAAACAGAAACAATTTAAGAAATATTGACGACTGCATAGAAACGTGACATTCATCTAACAGAAAAAATTCCTGAAAATAACTTGCAGAAAATTTAAGAATTAACAGCTACAGGTAACAGACTTCTCCATTACACTAATATACTTCCACAGCAGCAAAAGGAAGAGAATAGAGAACACCAAGCAGAGAACCTGCTAGAGGATACTATGGACCTTTGTCAGCCAAACATCGATATCATATGTGCTGGTTTTGGCTGAGAAGGGGTTAATTCTCCTCACTGTGGGGGGTCGGGGACCTTTCCAGCTTCCCGCGCTCTGCCGCGTGGCGTGGCAGGGGGGGCTGGGAGGGGCAGGGCCATGGTGGGGGCGGCTGACCCCGACTGGCCAATGGCAGGTTCATTCCATACCATGTGACACCATGACCAGGATATTAAAGGGGGGCAGTTGCACTTGGGGAGGCGTGGCGTTGGGTCGGTGAGCGTCGTCATCAGGTGCGGTTTGTTTTGGCAGTAATTCCCCTCCCCCGGGGCTTTGCGCCTCTCGTTGTCACGCACCAGCCTCTGGAAAAATTGAACGGTACAATGGACTGTTAAAAACTGCACTGAGAGCAATGGGGGGGTGGAATATTCAGGCACTGGGATACGCATTTAGCAAAAGCCACATGGTTAGTCAACACGAGGGGATCTGCCAACCGAGCTGGCCCTGCCCAGTCAGAAATCCTACATACTGTGGGAGGGGACAGAGTCCCTGTAGTGCACATAAAAAATATGCTGGGCAAAACAGTCTGGGTTCTTCCCGCCTCAGGCAAAGGCAAACCCGCTCGTGGGATTGCTTTTGCTCGGGGACCTGGGTGCACTTGGTGGGTGATGCGGGAGGATGGAGAAATCCGATGTGTGCCTCAAGGGGATTTGATTTTGGGCGGAAACAGCCAATGAACTGAATGGCACAATGCGAACTGCTATATAATGTTGTGTGTCACCTCTGTGTTGTATCAATGATATCAGAGTACTACTCTCTGAATTCATGGAAGATGAACTTTGATGAAACAAGCAAAGTGCAGCAGTGATGGGACGATGACTGACTCGGTATGCAGCAACCCAACGCCACACACACCATCTCTCCCGCCCTGAATGATTGATACGACAGATGGAGCCCAGAGTCATGGACTGGGTGAACTCAGTGGACATTTTGATGGACATTTTACAGGGAAGGTCCATAAACTAAGGGAATGATGTCTGTGTATTATGTCAAAGGATGGGAAGGGGAGGGGTGGTGGTTGGTGAGGTTGTATTGCATTGTATGGGACCTGGGCATGGTGTAAATGGTATGGAATA
Source organism: Phalacrocorax aristotelis (assembly GCF_949628215.1). Taxonomy (NCBI): domain Eukaryota; kingdom Metazoa; phylum Chordata; class Aves; order Suliformes; family Phalacrocoracidae; genus Phalacrocorax; species Phalacrocorax aristotelis. The sequence continues at coordinate 19,427,084 of NC_134283.1, forward strand.
AAGGGTGGAGAATGTGCTGGTTTTGGCTGAGAAGGGGTTAATTAATTTTCTTCACTGTGGTGCCTGTGGTGGTCGGGGACCTTTCCGGCTTCCCGCGCTCTGCCACGTGGGGGGGGGCTGGGAGGGGCGGGGCCGTGGTGAGGGCAGCTGACCCCGACTGGCCAATGGCAGGTTCATTCCATACCACGTGACACCATGACCAGGATATGAAGGGGGGGCAGTTGCGGCTCGGGGGTGGCGCGGTGTCGGGTTGGCGGGCGGTGAGCGGCTGCGTCGCGTGGGGTTTGTTTCGGCAGTAATTCCCCTCCCCCCTCCCTCCCTTCCCCCCTCCCCCGGGGCTTTGCGCCTCTCGTTGTTCTCCTCTCCATTGCATTTCTGTTGTTGTTTCTTTTAATTTTAATTATTAAACTGTTCTTACCCCAACCCACGAGCGTTACCCTTCTGATTCCCTCCCCCATCTACCGGTGGGGGAGTGAGCGAGCGACTGTGTGGGGCTGAGCTGCCGGCTAAACCATGACATCATGGTTGCCTGAAATTTTGAGACTGAACTTGAAAACCAAAAGTAAATGTGTTCTCTTAAGTTCATCTAACACTCCTAATTCTGAGGGGCAAATAAGGGAATATATTTAGTGTCTGCAAATGACCCACATAAACTTAAATAGAATATGCATTTGGGTCACACTTCTTTTTTAGTTTTGATGTGCCATGATACAGTACTCTGACGCGGAGAATCACTTTAAATGGTTTCATTTAACAACATACGACAAAACATGCTATAAATTGGTACAAATGTAAAGAAGTCATTTCGGGTGGTTGGTAATGGGGATTATTTGCCACACTCTTGGACCAAGTCAAGATCTTTTTATCCAGTCCATTAGTTAAGCATTATTTCAATTAATATAACATCTTAAAAAATGTGATAATGGTTCTGGTAATTAATGAGAATAAAAAGGAAGAGTGTGAAATCTGGAAAAGAAACCCAAAACCCACAGTCTTCAGGATTTCATGAAAAGGGAAAAAACAATAATGAACACGTTTAACTAAAACGTCAACAATTTGAAAACTAAACTGTTGATTGCATCACAGAAGTGAGATGAGAGATTTAACAAGGTTTAAGTCTGCATGTTGACTGCAAATACCCATGTTGCAAATATTCGAAGTCTAAATATTTATTAATCCCTATCAGTAGTCCATCCTGGAATAATTTAAGGTGCGAACTTAGTCTTTAAAGTTCTCCTGTGGTGAACTGTATGAAACATCTTCTTCATTGATAAACTTGAAATCTGGCCCAGCTTTCTTCATCATCCTCAGAGACAAAATAGATTTTGCCCCATTTTCCTTGCTAACACAAAATCACCACACTGACAAACCAGAAACCACTCAGCAAAACTGGTTAGGAAAAACCTTTCAATTATTCAACCCTCAATACACACAGAGCTTGTTTTATGACAGGCTTGCCCAAAATCTGTAGTCAGTAAGAGGATATAATTTTTATGGCATAACAACAAGCAGTAGAAGTCTAATGGATAAAATTCACCATGTCCCTATCCTCTCATTCTGGATTAAAAAAAATAACAAACAACCACCCAAAAAAACCCTGTACACTAAATTAAAGAATTCTGTAAGCAGAAGAACTACCATGCCTTAGTCACCACATATAAGAAAAAGTGTTTCTGAAAGTCATTTTGGGCAAGCGTCTGATCTCACGCTAATAAGAAAGCAGAGCTTGAAGCACAGTTCCCATACATCCATCTCTCAACCACACAGGCTATATGGAGATCTGAACCCCATTTTCACACCTGAAGCTCAGTGCAAGTATAGTTGAGTCAGTAGTGTGAACTGCACACAGCAATAAGCATTGGCTGTTGTGCACAACAGGGCACAGGTACTCACTTTTTCACAAGCCTATAAGTTAAAAGTCAATCTCATGCATATGGAAATAAATAGATAAACCCTGGTTATTAGTGCCAAATTATTCAAGAATAGCTTGGATGCATGAGCCAAGTTTCCAACTCAAGCAAATCCTCACGACTCTGCTATGGGTAATGGACAGACATTAGCATAAATTAGCTGAGGACCTGGCATAATATATCTGTTCTATTATATTTAACAGCCTTAGCTCCATGATTATTTTTATGTTTGTTGTCTGAAGGCATTTACCCTGAAGTCACCTGTTCCAACCATGTGCTGGGAAACAGTTGATACTGAAGTTGAGGTGACACAGAAGGTGAGCAGTGGAGGGATGTCACTGAAAGAACAGTGCAGCACTTAAGTGAACAGCAGGAAATTGTTCTTGAAGCTGTTCCCTTGGCAGGCTCCACCAATGTCTACCAATTATGGTCTGTCCTGCCTGCAGATGATGTCACAGGCTTTTTCACACACAAAAAGAAATACCACATGTCTTCTTCAAAAAACATCACCAGCAACCTGCAATGGTTTTAGTGCTCTCTGGAACTTTTATGCATGTACTCTACGGACAAAAACACATTACTGTTTTAGCTCAAATAATTAACGTGCTTTAGAAGCAACCTCCCAATCTTTGTGCTGGATCACATCACAGAACTGTATTGGAAGGCACGAGCTAGACTTCTTTTGGATGGAACTAAACTGGAAGGCACCTTACAGGACCACAGCTAAGGCACTCCAGCCTAACAGGTATTCACAGTCCATGGGACAAGTAAGAATCCACTGAAAACATGTACAGCATGGACTTCACTTCCACAGCTCCAACTATTTCACAACAGGTATTCACATTACTTGCAAATATATATATAACCCCAGAGAAAGATACATCTAAGTAGATGCTAAGTTTTAGTTCATCACATTGTGAGGCACCTTTTGCAGAAAAAAATAAACAGGAAGAACAAAGTGTGCAAATTGGCTTCTGTGCATAAGAATCATGCCGTTCCTACAAATAAATTGATGTTAGTATTTGAAGCCTATGGTGTATAATTAAAAATGTCTAATTCACCCAAGACAAGATCGTGTCAGAGAAAGGCTTGTTTCTATATGAGAAAGACATGCATTATGTATTTACGTATTTTTTTGCACTGACTTATCTTTGTTATGCAGTGAGGAATGTTTTAGCAATATATGGGAAACAGGAACTCAGTTTCTGTGATTTAGAGCAGCTACAATTAGTAGAAGTTAATTTTTGACAGCTATTTCCCAAAACACAACAAGGAGAATTTGAGAATAAACTTCCTTGATACAACAGAAAAAAAGGAAGGTTGTTATGCTCATCTGTCAAGATGAAAATCTACCACCACTCCTTGCTAAATTGTGTAGGTGCAGAACTTGCATTTTGAGAATTCAACTTTGAAGGAGCAAGTAGCTTGTTAAAAATTACAGTAACAAAACATGAATTTATAAACAGATTCTAGTTCAAAATTGGTACTGAAGAAGACAAAGAGTTCATTGGATGCATAAGCACTTTCACATTATTCACAACAATGACTAAAATGTGAAAAAGGGATCTGTATGGAAATGGACACAATACATACATGAAACAGCACTAGTTTGAGAAACCAGTTTCATGGTGCATTTTTAGCTATGTTTTTCATTTAATGGAGCAGGTATTAATCCAGTGCACTAAGTTGCAGTTAGAAGGCTACAAAGGCCCAAAAGTGACATGAGATAAGACAATCACATCTCTCTCCTTAAGACACATAAAGGTCATAAAATAACATTTAATTACCCACTCTTATAACATTTATAAGGGAGTGAACCAGAACTACTCCAGAGTGAATATCTAGGAATCAACAACAAATCAAAACATAAATGGCATTTTTTTCATGTACCTGAACAAAAACCAAAATATCTTTCTACCAGAGGACATCAATTCCCCTTCCACATACCCCAACTGGCCTTGGTATTTTGCAAAAATACTACTGCAACCAGTTTGCAGCTTTTTTTTTTTTTAATGCAAATATATTTTTTAAACAAGAACAGCTTTTACTAACTAAACAACTTTCTTCCACCTTTTACTGATTCTCATGTAAGACTGAAGTTAAACTGGGGATGAGCATTCATTTCAATTGTATGCTTTGTAAAGTGAGAAAAAAACCCGCAGTGTTTGAGATTAAACCAAACCAATCAAAAAACCAGTGCTCAGTAATATCATACAACATAGCTTTTTAAGCTGGCAACTATTCTATATAGTTTTTGCATGCAGTGAAAAAACAGGTACCCCTGTCATGGATCCCTTTTTAGCTTGGGGTGAACCAAGCAATGCCTGCTCTGTTATACCACTATTGTAAGTGAGGAGCAAAGTAGATCCCAACACAATACCTTTAATCAGCAACACCAATAATGGGAATGGATCCATAGACCTCAGCAGGTCACAGATCAGCAACCTACCTGGTCTCCCTCCTTATTTTGTAATAAAGGTTGAGCTGTGTTACCTAATCATCAATTCTAATGAAGATGTCACAGTCTCAACCTCATGTCTATATACCTCAAGATGTAAAAGAAAATCTTTAAGATGACTTAGTCATTTTTTCTGTCTATTAGGGCTCCTCTTCTCTTCCTTCTACCTCCATCTGCATGTTTCCAAGTCCTCTGTCTCCATGCAAACTAACTGTATTAATATTTCTAAAATATATGAGTAACATTTGATACAAGTATTATTCATTTCTACACAGAATTATGTTTCAAAGGGATGAAAAAAGAGATCTCTTGGATCTCTTATGCCAAGAGATACAAAGTCCAACAATTTAGAGTCAATACTTACTGGCAGAGTGTTTTGTAGTTCTATTGCTAGAAGAAATAAGAAGTGAGAACATATCTGCAGTGTGAACTTCAAGCAGAAGGAAACGGTTGTGATGAAACACGGTTTCAAGTGTGACTATCAGTTCCTGTACAGTTGACATCGAAGTACTGAGTTTGCCCAAATAAGACTGAACGAAAAGCCTTATCTGATTCCAGAAAACTGTAAATTGGTAGCCATTGCCTTCATTCTTCTTAAACTATGAAGAATCTTAAATACATCCAGATCTATACAGACACCAAAGATGTCTTTTCCCCATGTTATACAGGTATCTAAGAAACCATCTGAGGAAGGGAATTATTGAATCAATATAGTCTAAGCAACAAAACAATTTGGAGAAAATAGCAACATGGGAGCTAGTTTCCCTTCTTTTGGCATATCAAGAGAGTTTTACAATTCTCTGTTCTCAAGCCACCATGTCCCTGTTAGCATTTTCCTTACTAATTCTGATCACAGTTTCAAGCATGCAGCCCTCATCGAAATCAAGAAGAGCTGAGCATTCTTATCTATAGGCAGACCAGACTGCCTGGAAAACAGCCATAAGAGACCAGTGATCACTGAGTGGTGACAGCTTAATTCACAGCTAAGGTGCTATTAAAGCTGCTTCCAGTGTTTCCAAAAATCAACTCTGAAAACGCCCACCATGATACCTGGTCATGGCAGTAGGAGAATGACCATATAATCCCTGTACTCTTCCTTCAAACATAGTGGATTAGCAGATCATGTATTTCTGTAAATCTTCATTGTACCAGACAGTTAGAAGTCATGATAAGAGCAAACCATGCTCATAGTCATGATTAATAAAGCAGAGCTTGTCACTTCTTTTGGGGTCAGCAGAGCTGGATTAAACCTATCTAGCTTCCTTTACAAAGATATATAGCACACATTTTAAAATGTAAATGACCACTGCAGACTGCTTAGAATTAACTGAAGAGGTATCCAGGATGCATTTATTATCACAATAATACTGCTATTCAAGCATTGTTGCAATTAAAGCAAGACCTATCTCTTATAACAACAAAGGGACAAGCTTGGATTACAGGACCAAGCAATATAAACAACTGACTAAAGGGTCTACGGATCTCCTGAAAGAAGGTACACTTAACTTCTGCATAATTTGTTATTTCACCATACAGTTCTGCCCAAGGGGTAGAAATTTCAACCAGAGGTGAATAACAAAGAAATCTCTAAGCTAATGTCTAGGCATCCCTGATGTCCGGAACAATGAACATCCATGTCTGTAGAAGTTCTGGGGTAGCAGGCATAAGTATGCCTCTGGGCAAAAGTATCACACAGCTACACTTATTTCTCTTCAGTTTATAGGCTCCTCTAACAAGTGGTTTGAGAACAGCTAGAAGCTACATTAAGGGAACTTGTACCTGCAAAACAGGAACATTTTCTAGGAATTAAGAAAACTTATTCGATGTCACTACAAGCCTCTCGGAGATGGGACCCCAAGCAAATTAATCCCAACTCCCTAGGGACTTTAGCTGAATCTTGCCAAGGCAGAGTCAAACAGAGACCGTGTCATCAAAAACATCTGCACAAACCCCAGTGAGTGGCATCTGCTGCTGGAAAAGGATAGAGCTCAGAAGAGTACCGCTACTTTGTTCCTCCCCTCTCAGGCAAGCCCAGCCAACAAACTGATTGTTTTGCAGACCCTGGGGTTAAACTGAGGCACTCTCCTCAGAACTGTTGAATGAGGAGCTGGACACCACTGTTAGCTCCCTGGATCACCGAGAGCTGCTGTTTAATCTTCTAACACGCTCCAGGCAAGGTCATTTTTAATCCTGAGAACAAGATATCACACAACTGATTGGCAAAACCTTTCTAGAACCGCATCAATTCAAAAAGAATTTTCCAACACTTAGCCATAGTTAAAAGAACAGTAGCTATAACTGATTCGGAGAGATTAAAAGGATAAATTACTCAGGATGTTGGGGAAGATAAAGCCAGTAAAGTGAACAAATGTTCTGGGTGTGGAAGGAGACAGGCTGGTTTATCAGCCAACAGCATGGAGTCTCAAACCTAAGGCTATTAGGATTAATGTTGCTGTGTCCTTTAAAAACCCTCTAATGTATTCAGTAAAATGAAAGAGGAAGAATGTGCCTGAAGTGAGGGAATGTTGTGACAGCCCTGGCCCGAGAGCCCTGAAAATGTGGGGAATCAAATCCTTCAGTCTGGCAGCACAAGAGTCAAGAGAGAGCGTGACCATAGATGGTCTGGAGAAACACTCTTCACACTGTCATGCTTTTTTAAGGTGACTCTAGTCTGAGTAGTCAGTTGTTCTGGTACAGAATTATTTAATTTTGTCTCCAGAAAAGTTTTGGCCTTATTACTGAAATCAGTAGAAAAAATTTTGGACAAGTCTGTTGAGAGGGCTACATAAGGAAATACAGTTGTCTGATACTTAATTTTTTTTTTTATTAATACTTGCATGTCCTAAAAAAAGTTAACATTCCAGATTTGGGTTATGTTTCAAATCTATTCATAAAAGGAAATCACTTGCTTTCTGTCCTGAGTACAGGGAAGCCATTCTGGCACATACCCCTTTGTGGAAAACATTTGTAGGAGGTGCAGAGCCAAGACTGGCACTTCCCTTTGGACCTGGAGAAAAAAAAATCCTTTAAAATACAATAATTTCGAGCTTCCATATATCTGGAAATTCACTAATCACTTCTGTGTGTGAGTAGCTGGGCATAGAAAAAAAAAAATACTATTACTCCCTTCCATAGCTTTAGCAAAACAGGTATCAGCATGGCATATTCATATATCTCTCTGTGGATTTATATGTAAATATTCAAACATTTTCTTGGAGGTCTCTTATTTTCTAAAGAACCCTTTTGGCTATTTGCTGTTAAAGCTGTATCTGTACACACAATATTAGGCTGCCCTTCAGTCTTTGTAGCAGAAAGAGCTTGTCATAAAGCTATCTTCCTTTTTCCAGAGGCTTACACAAAACAGCAATGTTTTCAGGAGTAAAAAAAGTCTTCTAAAGTGTCTTCTACACATAGTACCTACTTTTTCCACAAGTAGCTTACACAATGCTTAAAATGAGATCTTTATGTAGAAAGATGGAATGTAATAAAAATACTGTTCCTAATCTGAAAATTTAGGAGACACTGGATGAGCCACTTGCATATTTTGGGGTTTCACTGCCAGGAAAAAGCATTCCCTCTCATCTCCTCGACCACTAAGAATGATTTGGAAGACCAGCCATTGTTTCTTTCTTTTTTATTTTTTTCCCTCTCTCTCCGATTAGATCTCGTAAAGCTCCATCTTGGCATGTACAATTCTCCCCTGGGTAAGCAGAGAAAGAAGCAATTAAATACAAAATGCTAACAAGACGTCTGAGTGAGTCAACTGTGTTTCTAAGGTATCTGTGGGTTTTTGAACACCTATAAAAATAATTTCTAGGTCAGAGAAAAATAAAAGTTAGGGTAAACCTAGAAAAAAATGTCATATTAGGATATTTATATAAACTGTCATTCTTGTGTTTTCCCCAAACCTCATGTGCTCTAAGCAATCAATCAACAGCCTCCACAATCAGACTTAGAGTCCTGATGGAGTAGGAAGATGTCATCCAGGGAGGAAAACATGTGGAAAATCTGTTAGCCATGTGTGTCATTACTGATGTCAGCATTTAAATAAATATGCAAGAACTACCTAAGATTCCTACAGGCCTCCTGCAACAGAAATAACAGAGAACACTTTGCCAGATTAAATGGTGCTACGTTTATCTTAATCTTTTCTCCAGTTACTGGGTTTTACAGCTTTGTAACACAGGTATATATTGTAGGACAAGAAGCAATTTACAAACCGCTGTAGCAAATAATTCAGGAGCAATTAATTAGATTGGTGAAAGTTTTCAGCTTTAACCACTGCCACAAAGACCTGAAAATAAACATGTATTCTTAATATTTTCTGAATATGAGCCATTATATAATTAATTCCAAGTTGCAAAAACAGCATTCATCTAGAGATTCCCAACATAGTTTCACAAATCGAGAGTTATAAACTGTAGATAACTTCAGCAAAGGTGTTGCATTCAGATCAAAGAGACATTACAGCAATTTTACAATAAGTGGGGGGGAATCAGCCACTTTTCATCTAAATATTACACAAATATTGATGAAAGCATACTCTAGTTAGAATTAGAATTAAACTTGCAAAAACTCCACTCATTATAGCCATGTACAAGACAGCAGTGAATGGTATAGGACACATATTAAAAATGATATATTAGAAAGCCACAAAATTTGGATTAAACAAGAACAATGTCCAAAGCTTGGAAACAAGGTGCCCTACACAAAAGCTTATTTCAGGCTGCATACATCTCTGTTATGGTAAAACACAAATGCCCTGTCAATTAAGTTTCTGAAAATCAAAGAGAGTCCTGAGCAACCTCAAAATTCAAGCCACAAAATCTCAGTAATAGTTTTTAAGGAGAGTTCAAAGGCAAAACAGAAAAGTCAAAGTCCAAAGGTATCACAATGGCAGATCAAAGTGCGAAAAGGGATTAATGGCATCTTGAGCAAATTAAGTTTAAAATTCTACTGTATTAGAGAAGGTCTTTTTTGAAATGGTAATAGGCTATACCTGAGCTGAAAAGACAATTAAGATAGTGTTAATTTTTTTTATGGTATCTGTCAGTAATATTTTTATCCTTTTAATTATACAGTAGACAGCAAATGTATATAATATGATAGCTCCATGCTGAGATGACATGCCTGCTGCCTAGTTAAGTGGCTACATTTATCCTATAATTAGCTTGCAGGAATGTGATTTGCATTGCATACCTAAGAGTATATATAATGTCAACTATGCCACAAAAGCCTAAAATGGAAACTGACACTCTTTTAGCTTTGACCTCTGGGTATAACAAGGTGATGCCTCTCATGACCTCCTGTTCTTTGTATTCAACCACGCACAAGAAACACATTGAAGTAATGCTAAATGTATGACAAATTCAAAATGTACAGAAATTAAAAGTCAGGGCTGATGCTTCAGCCTGAATTCACCCCTTTCCAGGGAGGAAGGATAATGATGGTTAAAAAGCAGCATCTATGATTTACTGGCATTAACTGCAAATACGTTTGCTCTTGCAGGTAGAAGACAGCTTTTCAGGCTTACAGGAGTGTTTACTCTATATTTAACTGGCATAGGAAATATGTAGCTTTTCTATGTGCCTACTAAAAACTTGTTATTACAACTCTATGGTAATGTATTCTGTATTTTCTGAAAATTCTGTGTGGGGGTTGGTATAGAGGACTTCACTGCTACAGATACTGCACATCCAGGTGAGCAAACACCTGGGATGAAATCTTGACCCTCTGGCTGAAGACACCTTTATCAGCAATTTCATTTCTGCTATTGTCAGTGAGGGACAGATTCTGTTAGTCTAATGTCAAGAAAGCTAATGCCCTATTCTGAGTTATCCCACAAATTTCAAATTTCAAACTATTTGTCCATACATCACAACTTTTTACGTCTCGTCCAAGAACACATAGAGGCCACATTGTTTTGAGGAGGAATGGGAAACGAAGCAGCCACAACTCTGGTGGCTTAAAGCAGTATCCAGACTTGGTACACCATGAATTCTAGCTAGCTTTGCAGTCCTGCAGTATCATTGGAGGCTTCAGGCTCTTGGGAGCCTACTCCTAGCCCTTCCCACTGCTGGGAGGGTCTAGGAAATCAATAAAATAGATTGGTAACCTCACCAGCTGGACTCCAGCCTAACACTAGCCATGGAGGTATAGTACCAGGGGGTTTTTCTGCCCTTGCAACATGGCCAGAAACAGTAATCTTCACAGGCAGAAAAATCACTAAATCAGAAACGACAAAGCTGGTGATAGACACCATCTCAGAGCATCACACATAGAAAGGAGGGAGGAACACAGGGCATGCTCAGGGATTGTGGGACTGGCCAAGGAAGAAGAAAGCTGGATGAAAACAAAAAGTCAGGGAGGGTAAGAAATGCAGTGACAAGGCAAACGCAGAGGGGACCTGAGAGAACTCCAACCCAACCACCCTCCTAGGCAAAAGCCTTCTCCATGAAGTGCCACAGACAGTGCTCCCACTTGGGAGCCCAAGTTGCTGAGACAATGCTGTACGGGCTGCTACTAATAACGATAACTACATAAAAATACCACACGCAAGAAGATTTTTACTTATAACTGTACAAATAGTTCTTTTTGAATGCAGCAAATCCATTCACTGGATTTTTCTTTTCCACCAAAATAGTGGCAGCACCTACATCTTAACACAAGGATCTAGGTGCTTTTTGATGCATTCCCATTTGACTGACACTAAGTCACTTACACTCACACCAAAATTTCAGCCATTTCACCACTTGCAAGCATCAGGCTGCCTCACAGGTTTTGATGGCATATGAAAATTTACAAGGCATTCTCTATTAAACATTTCAACTTTCATTATCATTTGCTTTCTTGCCTGCACAAATACTCCAATGTTATGTGCCTTTAACAGTTCGGCAACTTCTCAAAAATCTTTTAACTGCATCTCAGGAATCTTTTTCATGAAACAGCTTACTTTGGTGCAGTAGATCATCTCCAATCAAGTGTAGGTTACTGTAGCTCCCAGGACATGGTCCAATAGAAAGCTCGGGGCAGCTCTTACACTCTTCCTTAAAATTTTGCCTTTTGAAGTCAGTCCATTATTCTGCCTTTCTCTTTTTGTCCATGATGAAAAGGTACTCTAAATTTCTCTATTTAAAGTACATAACATACTCTCAAGTATGTGTTACTACATCTGTTTGCCTTATTGAACAGCTGAAAAACATTTAAACTATCACTCACTTTTTTTATTACTATTCAGTACATTTCTGTGTATGTCCTGGCCAATTTTTTTTTTTTAAATAATAATGTTGATTGTTACACACCACCTGGTGTTGCTGGCAGCTGTGTTCTCAGGACAAACCCAGAGATATCTGGGGTTTCATTTAAAGCCCCAGTTCCTGGAGGCATGTGATAAGATAAGATTTTTGTTTGTTTGTTTTGGGGGGGAGGGAGGAGCATGGTTGGGATTTTTAGTTTTTGTTTGTTTGTTTTGGGTTTTTTTGTGTGTGGTTTTTTTTTTTAAAAAAAAACCTTCATCTTGTTAGGAAATGCTTCTAAGTGTGACCCCAGTATATCCCCAAAGGATCAGACATATCAGGCAAATAAAAAGACCTCAGTGTTTTACTATTTTTCATTTCAGACTTGACTGATCATTTCAGTGCACCCTTAGACATGGAACATTTCCACAAGATACCCATGCATGCTTAGACATGCAGACACACAGACTTCACTCACATTTTGATGGGCTATAAAAACAGTAATTTAGTAATTGTCATAAAAAAAATTTTTATAACATAAATCTTCCTTGCACCTTCTCTGTCACCACAGCAGCTCCTTTGAACCAGCAATGTTTTATAAGAATAAAGCAAAACTGTAAGATGCTACTGTGAAGATCCCTACTGATGCTTTACCAACTTTAGCAACTGATCCCGGAAAACATGTGGAACCATTGCCTACCCATTATCTTTTTGCTGACAGGCAACTGCATAAGAAGTGACACCCTTGAAGAGTGCCTCAAGATCCAGAAAAATCAACTGTGTACACAGCGCTACAATTCCCAACATATCCAACAAGACCAGGCATTGAACGGCAGCCCCAGTTCAGCATGAGGCATGTAATAGACAGTGAAATATGAAGTAACTCCATTACATTCGATGCAAATCACATACAGAAGAATTGGTAGTCCCTCATATACTCTTAGGACTTTGTTGTATTAAAATACAACTCTATTTTCCACATCCATAGCTTTTTAAGGTTTTAATTTGCTCCATTAAACAAGTCTCTTCAGTTAACCTGATAGGCAAACCTTTTCCAAAATCCTATAATATTGTTATCTAAGAATCAAACAGCAGGATGCTGGAGGAGTTGTTTAAAAAATAGCTATTTCTTGTCTTAATGGAGCACCTCATTTTACATGTTGAAACACAAGCAGCTTGATTAATCTTAGCGGGCACCAAAGATTTCTACCCTATGGGAAGGCATTTGTGCCAGGTGGTAAAAACATTCACCCTGAGGACAAATAGATAGTTTTCAATAACGTTGTCATTTTCTCTGGACCTGCAAGAAAAGTGTATGAGCCTTCAGTTTTGAATTTGATATTCAGGTTTCTGAAGTCAGTCTATCAGGGGAAAAAACCCCAACAAACCAAACCACCGGTTTTCCCCCACATGCCCTGAATTAGGCATGACCATCCAACTACACAAGCCTTGTTGCTGGCTTCTTACATCATGTTGTGTGTCCTCATACCTACATGGAGCCCCTAAGCATACAGCCCTTCTCCTTGGTGGGGTTCTGCTGGCAATATTGGAACCTTCAAACAAAAGGAACAGTCCCCAAGTTTCATGAATGCCTCAGTTTTCCCTGACCAGCTCATTGCCCTGCCACCATCCTAGGGCAGCTACAAGTTTCCCATGGAATATTTCCCCTTGGCTTTACCTGATAAGATCCTCAGTCCTCTGCTTTCTCTGAAAGTCACCATTTGGCCATTAAAATGGTTTACAAAGACTAACTTTTCTACAAAGCCGGCCTTGATATGCATTAAGGGCATGCCACATGTCCATGCCAAGGTGAGATACCTAGAAGTATAATTCGAATGGAGATGGCATGGCTAAACATCACCAAAGAAACTTCCCCAGTCTGCCTGTGCCACCTCTGTTTTCACAAGGGTCACTTTCAGTTCAATAATGGGAAGAACACAAGAACCCAAATTCAGTAAAAAGATGTACATCAAAGTGTCATTCTGAGTACCTAGTTTTAACTTACATTAATACTTAACTGGAAATCAGTCTCATTTGGCAGTGGGTGAAACATACTTTGTGCAGTATGATACTGCCCCCAGGAAGTCTGAAAAATAAACATCACATAACCAACACGTTTCAGGCACAACGTGTGCCCACACTGTGTGGGCTGAGAGTGAGGAAGAGGTAACAGGAAGCTAGTCTCAGTTTGTGGAGCACCTGAAAAAATGTTGGTTTTTGAAGACAAGCCCAAGGGGAGAGCTTGTGGGAAATCTTCTAGATGGTGTGAAGGAAACACAGCTTTAAGATCTGCTAGTTTAAACAAACATTTTTGTTTTGTCTTTAACTGAAGCTAATGAAGTGTCCCACTTAGTCTGAATTGCTAAAGGGTTATAACAGCTAATACCAACATAGCCTTAGGTCAAGAAGCGTGAGCTCAGCAACTACCTTTTAGTATTCAAGAGCTGCTGCAAAACAAGCATGGAAATCCATTGAAGCTGAAGAAATAGATCCACCTTCAGCTCTGCTTTGAATTTGGCTCTGTTTGCTGAAGAAGCAGGAGAGAGTAGGAGCAACAATTTATCACAGCAAACACTCCAGTCATTTATGCAGCTGATGCAGAGTGATGTAAACAATGCTTGAGAGTGTGTGTGTGTATATATGCATATTATACATATAATATATATATTTTACTAGTATTAAGAAATCTAACAATTTTCTAATTAACCGGTCTTTTTTCCATGAGATGACCTGGTTACTATCCCAGAAAAGCACAACTACTGAACAGACACCTATAGAAGAAAATTCTGAGTACAAAAATAACACGCAGTTCACATTTTAAAGATGTTAATATGTTATTCCAATATGAAGTTGAGGAATAGCACTGAACTCGCTTTTGTATTAAAGGTCAGATGAAGTTTGCCTTCCTTATATGAGAAATAGGATTAAGAAAGATTAACAGTTCTATTTCTTTCTCCTAAAGAAAGTTTATAGCAGTGATCTCTCTAGCTGATGAAGGATACTACAAGATCAGCTTTGGGTTTTTGCAACATCCCCCATTATAGACAAAATTAACATATTATTAAGTATCCATTTAACATATTTTACATGTCTACACATTTACATCAAAGCCTAATATAAAAAACTGCTGTTAGAGTTTGCTGTGCAGAAAATAACCTGTGATCATTTGTTCCATCTGAAGGTACAGCGTAATTAAGGATCCTAAGGAAATGTTTCCACTGGTCCAAGCTGTGCATTGCTTGTTAGCAGAATTAGTGTTACCAGAACAATCCCACCAAGTTGGCTAAAGGTTTCCTCAACCCTCCAGTATTTTGAAATGTTCTCTCTTGTTGCACTTTGCAACTTCGAGTGAGAGATAAGGACTCCTAGGCTTTGCTTAGAATTGATTTAACTACCCTTTAAGAAACACCATCTCATTAGCTCAACTGAAACAAAAGATATATTTGCTTTACAAAGTCGTACCATCATCTTAAGCAGACAAAAAGCAGGTAAAAGTTCATTTCTGATACTGACCTCAAAAGTCAGTGTAACATGAGGAGAACTACAATATGGTGATGCAGAACTAACAAACTAACCACACTCTCTTCCCTACTTGGGTACAACACGTGTACAGTTGAGAAAGCTTTGTATAGATTGGTGGCTGCTGCAAATAGTGTCCAAGCTTTTACTTTTCCATTAAGAGGAGCGCTTTCCTTCAGCCAGCTAACTGGCACCAATAAACACAACCCTATCAACCAGCAATTCCTGTTACCTCCTGATCATGTTGTCTATATTCTCATGGGGAAAGCAGGCAGCTACATTTTTTTCAAAATTCTTCTCAAAACTATAAGCCTATTTTATATCTCTTTTTCACATATGAAAAAAATTACATTATAATTACTCATTTTGCATGTGCACAAGCTCAGCAAAACTACATGCATAGTTGATAAGGCAGAGCTAGGGCACTTCAGGCAAATATTTTAATTATGGCATGTGGCATGCACAAGGGCTTGCAGGTAGTGGGTATTACTGCATGGAGAAGGCATTGACAGAATGAAGCACTGCAAAATCCTAATTCTGGGCTGGCTGTATTTGTGTTTTGGAAGCAGAGAAATGCCTAAAAACAGTGTTTTTAGACTTCACCAATAAGCAGCACATAAAATGCTAGAAATGCCTTTGATCTTGGCAAAATTAGGAGATAGGACTGTATTTGGGTCAACCGCCCCTTCCTTTTGCACCCTTGTAGAAGGAAAAAAATAATCCGAAGGAAGAGCAGCACAACAAAGACAGCATTGCTCTTTTGAAGAGAGACAATAGAGGCAAGCATCTCTAAAATAAAGATATTGTGATGAGGTTATACATTCCTTTTTTAAAAACCTGCATTAATTTTGATTTATATTTAAATAAAAATGATTAAATTTTATCTTCTAAGATGGAAATGTTGTGATAAATACTGGCCCATGGCCAAACTAATCTCTAAAGCCTACAGCTTACAGCCCCTGTTGTCTTGTATGGATATTTGAATGGCAATGGGTTTTATCAGTATTTCTAAAGGCACTCATTTAATTATGTGGTTGCAAGAATTTTCAAAACCCCAAAGAATTAACACTACCAATACATATTCATATTTCTCAAATTAATTCAACCTGAACATTTGAAAATATTAATTTAAAAAACACATTAATTATTTTTTTTTCCTGTAAACACTCAGAGCTCTTTTCTGGTCTCCTTTATGCACTCATTTTATTTTTGTATAATTATGAAAAAAATGATGTAGTGAGCTTTCTTTATGTTACATAATGCTGGCAATTGATCTATTTACATTGGGGTGCATTATCCAAGAAAATTAACCGGACAGTCAAGGAAGCCGGTAGCCCCCAACAAAGGGCAAGTTCTGCTTGCTTAACTCACGTGTGTGTGCATGGGGGAGCCCAATTCTGGTCCCACTGGGGTAAACTCACTGAATTCCATAGTGCAGCTCCTGATTTACAGTGCTGCAAGACCAAACCCATGCCAAGCAACTTCACTGAGCCATTTACAAAGATGAAGGTCATTTTTAAAGGGTTTATTGACATAGGAACATGGATTCCTTCAGTGTGTTTGCTTCTGAGGATCTTTTCTAAATCATGGTTATTTCTATTGCTAAGGGCAGGAATGAAGATGAGAAGACAGGGCAGAACATGACCATTGATCTTGGTGACTCAAGAGCAGCTGCAGACTTCAGATTTAAAATAATTCTATCAAGGGAAGCGCTACTTTCCATACAAAAGCCAAACACAATACTATATAGGACAACGACCAAGTGCAGGATCACCGACTCCCAAACTATAGCCCACATGGCGTTGTATTTTGCCATAGAGAAGTGTTACCAATACACTGATGTTCACCACGCCTTACCTGCGCAGAACAAGAGCCGATGGCCTCAGAAAACTGGCAGCCACTGCCTTAGACTGCATGGGGTACACAGTTAATGTACAGGCGTGCTCTGGTATATCAACTCCAATTCAACTCTCTGCTTAGAGATGCAAAGCAACTCCTTTTTTGTTTGTTTCACTGAATGTTATAAAAAGAAAAATAAAAAAAGATTGAGGGTTAGTCAGCCTAAACAGATTTTTGGGGGTTATGTGTGTATTTAATTTTTGAATGAAGGGGAAAAATAATTCACAGTACAGCAAAGCTTTGCTGTGATGTGGAAAACTGAACATTGCAGAAGGCTCAGTGTCTATTTTATACATAAATGAAAAAGATCTGTAAATGAAAAATGTTCTTTCCAAACAAAGAAATTGGAATTTTTCACAGGTTGTTTTTCACAAGTCTAACTGAAAATTGGGTGGGTGTTTGGTTTATTTTTGCCAAATCATTTACTCTGTACAATGAATTTTGATTTCTGATCTTCTACACCCAACCTACAGCAATATGGAGTTTATCAAAACAGAAGGCAGAGCACCACTCTTTGCAGGCCCCTCTAAACAACATCACAGTTTTATAAAGCTGATATTTTAGAAAATACAAACTTTTCTGCTTGAGCAGTTATCACTCTGACATCACACTCCAGGTATGCATTGTTGTGTATCTTTTGACGAGTGTTTGCTCAGTTTGACAGGGCACACAGGTACCTCAATTAGGACTCTGTCTTCTATACAAACTCATGTACAATTATTATGACACCATTCTAACATAGTTACTACACATGGGAGAGAAAAATTACATTATTGCTTTTTAGCTATCACTTAAACTAAAAAATCTACAGGTATATTTGTAGAAAAAGAATTACCAGCAGGAAGATTAAACATTTGAGAAACACAAAATCTGCCCTAGTCCTTAGGCATCTACCCTATTTCAAGTTTGAGTATGTCAGATAACTTATTTATTTAGGCTTCTTATAACCCATATACTTCTATCAGTTTAACATAGGCAATAACAAAACTAAATTCCCTATACTACCACTAAGTCTGCTTAAAGGACTTCCTTTGCTGCAGAAGCCATGACATAGGGGACTGAAATCTCTAATGAAGTGCCTCGTACATTGATTTATGCAGTTTTAGTGGTACCATTAACTGGAAATTGTTCTTTTCATGGGCTTACAGAGAATCTGGTGGCTGTCATTGTTCATGATTCAGCAAGAAGACTGGGTCTAAAATTACTGTTGCATTTGGGTGGATATGGGAAGAATGGAAATCTGTCCTCATTTTGTGTTAATATTTCATATAACAACAAATAAAAACCTGCTATGTCTAATAATATATTAGATTCTATCACTAACACAGAAGTAATCTCTTTAAAAGTCTTCCTGTTTAGAAAAAAATAAATTTTTTTTCAAGTATTAGTAAGGTATATTTTGGGGGGAAAATATATATATACACACATACATATAAAAATATTTATATAGACATGCATACATATATATACACACGTAAGAATAACCAGGCAGTAAGCATTTAAAATTGTATTTCAGACACTAATGCAAGCAGCTAATCCTATTTACATTCATATTAGTCCTGGGTATCTTTTTCCCTAAGATTTACACATTTGTATGCTTGCATGAGTTGAACTGCTTTTTCCATGATATCAGTACTTTTGTAATTTAAATCTATAAAAGGCAATTTCTTTTAAATATACTTCCTAACAGTGGGTGAAAGAAGCACTAAACTTATTTGAGAGCTGTACACATCAGTAAACATGTGCACTGAACTCCAGGAAATGTGCTGTGAGAGAATTAATCTTATACTGTATTAGCTAAACAGAAAGATTCTGGGAGTCAAAGTAACAAGCACAGAAAATGTCCAAATGTTTTCCTCCTGTTACTTAGAAAATGTATATTTTTTAGGATTATAATTTTTAAAATCCAAGGCTTTTTTTTGGTGAATGGTTAATTTGATATTTCTTTACTTATTTTAAAATTTGTTACAAAAGTAGTCCATAAACAGCACTAATTAATTTTACTGATCTCTAACTTAGGTTACCTACTTCTAGTCTACTATCTTAATTCTAAGCAATATCACAAGGACCATACTTTTAAGGAAAAAGCCTATCATCTGTTTGTACTCCCTACAAATACATAGAGGCCAGAGTTAAGGATAATAATCTTGGTGAAATTACCCAGAATTAGAGGGAAGTCTTTTTGTAAGACACATGAAAATCAAGACATTTGTACGAGAAAGTCTGCAGATATGCTTGAGTAGGGCACTACTTGAGTTGTACTACTTGAAATGGATTGTGTGCAGTACTGATAATGCTTTTTTGACTATTTATTTGATTTTATAGGTTGTTTTCAGATGAAACAAGAAAAACCAAGCATGGAGGGAAAAGACTGATTTTGAAAACCCTTTCTAAAATGGTCAGTACGATTAATTTTCATCTCCCGTTGACATGTTCCCCAGATGCTGGTGAACACATTTCTCCCTTTCTTCTGTAAGTGAAGTTCATGTACTGCTCCTGGTCTTCTACTCTCTTGCATTCCTTCCTTTCTTATTCCTGGATCCCAAGCACCCCTGAGCTCTACCCATCTTGCTGTATTTCCATGAACCTCTTAGCATGCCCTCTCTTTCCTTTGACTTCTGGAGGCTCTCTTACATGCCTCGCTTGTCTTGCCTGTCAGTACCATTTGATAACAATGCCTTTATAACTGTTACTGTGATTATTCATGCATAAAAAGATGTTGGGAACATGCTGGAGACAAATATTCTCAGATTCCTAATACCCTTTCTAAAAAAAAAATAATTAAAAAAATCAGCCATTTGCAAAAGAAGGGAGGAGGTGGTAAGGATTTATTGCTTCCCCCAGCTCTAAATTATGCCAGCACAACCTTCACCTCAAAACAAGCCAGTGTATATTTTCTCTGATATAGTCTGATAATCCATCTTTTATCACACACAGGTATGTATGCATGTGCTTCTATTTCTATACAGCATAAACTCAACTGATGAAATTCAACAACAGCAAGTGTAGGGTCCTGCACCTGGGGAGGAACAACCCCAGGCACTGGTACAGGCTGGGGGCTGACCTGCTGGAAAGCAGCTTTATGGAGAAGGACCTGGGAGTGCTGGTGGTCAGCAAGCTGACCCTGAGCCAGCACTGTGCCCTTGTGGCCAAGAAGGCCAACGGTATCATAGGGTGCATTAGGAGTGTGGCCAGCAGGTCGAGGGAGGTTATCCTCCCCCTCTACTCTGCCCTAGTGAGGCCACATTTGGAGTACTGTGTCCAGTTCTAGGCTCCCCAGTTCAAGAAAGACAGGGAAATACTGGAGAAGGTCCAGCGGAGAGCTACCAAGATGATCAGGGGACTGGAGCATCTCCCTTATGAGGAAAGGCTGAGAGACCTGAGTTTGTTCAGCCTGGAGAAGAGAAGACTGAGGGGGGTCTCATCAGTACTTATAAATATCTGAAGGGTAGGTGTCAAGAGGTTGGGACTGGACTCTTATCAGTGGTGCCCAATGACAGGCCAAGAGGCAATGGGCACAAGTTGGAACATAGGAAGTTCTACCTGAGTATGATGAAAGACTTTTTTTACTGTGAGGGTGCCAGAGCAGCGGAACAGGCTGCCCAGGGACGTTGTGGAGTCTCCTTCCCTGAAGGCATTCAAAACCCGCCTGGATGCGTTCCTGTGCCCCCTGCTCTGGGTGTCCCTGCTCAAGCAGCGGGGTTGGACGAGATGATCTCCAGAGGTCCCTTCCAACCCCTACCATGCTGTGATTCTGTAAAAATAATGGACCTATACCATCAGTAGCGGCAAGGTCACAGTTGGCGGTTTCAAGTCTCAAGAACTGCATTTAACTGCAGCAGTGTCACATTATTTCATGTCCATTTTTGCCTTACCCCTAAAAGGATCAAGAACATGATTCTGGGAAGAAATTAATGCATTATGAAGGGGTCTTGCAGGTGGCCTTTACGAACGGTCTCTAACACACGGTGCATCCAGAGCTGGTTTAACATGACCTGCTTTCTACCCACTCTTTGGGAAATAGCTCTGCAGAGCAGTTATTTAATTTTAGTTCTAGCATTTTAGACTTGAAAACTGGATGCAAACATTGTTTTAGTGATTCCCCAGTCACCCAATGGGATCAACCAGAATTGATCTCTGCTCTTTGAAATTAACTGGTTTTACACAATCTTCCTCGTGTCTCAGACTGTCTTATCCTCCCCACCCCACCTTTTTTCCTTCCTTTTTTTTGGGTGGGGAGGGAGGAAGCGAGATGGAAGGGAAGTGAAGAGGAGGGGTGGTGAAAAGCAAACCAGCAAACAATGGACAGCAATGGAAAAGGACTGTGTTGCTAGTTTTAAGTGCCTAGTTTTGTTCCAGCCTGTTTCAAGTACTGATACAGATATGAAGTCACTGGCAAACTAACACCCTCAACTTTAGTTAAAAGAACTATAAATCTGAAATGAATGTATAAATAATATGCAACTGTCTAGACAGTATAGGTCACTTGCAAAGAGACTGGGTCAGGAAAAGATTGTCCATCAGTCAGACAACCATAACTGATTCTGATGCTAAATACTGGTTTAGATATTCAGTATTCTATATATGCGAAAGGCTTCACTGAGCATTGGATCTTCCCAACCAAAGTAACCTTCTACTTATACATATTTTTATGCAGCCGTAAGAAAATTCACGTGCTATTTAAACATTAAAATTAATGCCTAAAGAAAAAGCTATTTAGCAAGGGACTGGAACCAACCTATGTAATTGGCTTTCGGTAAAGCAAAAATAACTATCATACTTTACCCTTGGTAAACAACCTAATCTTATGATACTGACAGAATTTTAAAAAGGGCAAGAATTAAAACTTTAAGCTGACAAAGAAACTTATTTCCACTTATAGAATCTGTTCACAGACACATTCAGGGAATTGTGTGCCATATAGTCCCACCTTGCACTCTCACATTTCAGAACATGCTAACTCTCATGTATCACAAATGTAACCACGCTGACTACACATGCTTTTAGAACTATTCTGTGCATTGTAATGTGATTTTTGCCACTATTTTAGCAAAAGCAGTGGGTGGTCTTCAAGGTAATGATACTGCCATCCTAATGCTTTCAGGATATAAAGTAAGTTTTGGCAGGACTGGGGATAATAGCCAAGACCTATACAAAATATGTCATTTATTGGCAACTTATAAAGTACATTTATATATTTGCTAAAAAAGAAAATATATGGGTAATAAATCTGGTATACACCAGCTGGCACAGCTGAAAATCAGGTGTTACAGCTGCAAGACACAACCAAGGGCTGGGTGTGAGTCCCAGTCCCAACCCAAGCCCACTCCTGCATAAGAGACTGGGTACTGTAACTCAGAGGATACAGCTGATCGCTCTTTCCAGAGGTGATTTGATTTCAAGCGGGCTTCACATGGATGCATCACTGCATGCCTGTGCAACATGCTGCCAAACATATCTAAGAACATATTCAGTTACTCAGTAACAGACTTCCACCAAACTGAACTGCAATATCAGTAGCATAATAGCTCATTATACTGGCTATATTACAACATGCCTTTTAAATCCTTCTGGTGTTTATTCTGAGTGGAAACACACAGGTTATCCTGATACTCAATTCTGAAACCTGCTATTGTGTAGTAACTATGTTTTTCAATGGATATAAGTTGAATTTCTATGGAAAAAAATAACCAGATATCTTGCTACCTCTCTATCTACCAATGCTATCAAACATTTCTGCACAGAATCTGTAAATTTGTGGTTTGATCTTAGATTATGCAGACCTACCCTAGTTCAACCTGAATACAACAACCCTATTAAGAATTTTAAATGCTACATACAAACAGAAGAGGAAAAAAAAATCATGAAAGTTAAACTTCTCATTAAAGCTTGATCCTGTCAATGCTGCAGCTATGAGTAGCGAAGGTTGCACTGAAGTAAGAGGCATTACATTCAGCACCTATGACAACAACTAGCTCAAGCTGCATGCAAGAGTCTCTTGCAACTTATACAAAGCAGAGGCAACTTCCAAAAGTCACATCTACAAAGCCAGGTCAGGAAGCCCCTCACACACATGGCACAGTCCTGATCTGCAAACCTGAAGTGAATTTCTCATGTTTGGGGATTCATATGCTGCAGAAAATACAAATAGAGAGATGTGTCCAAGTTTGTTTCTTCCAGGGCACTGCAAAAATCTTGGCCCATTTGTATTAGTGGAGTATCATTATGTCCTAACTAGACTTCAGTATTTTTAGTCTAAAATGAAAAATGCTTAGAAGTCAATATCACATACAAGATTTGAAAATGAAAGGCTTGGTTTTAATCAAGGCTAACAAAATTATGAGCACACTGAAATTATCATTTAAGATGTATGGGCTAATCCTGTTCTTGATTAAAAAGACTTTATTTTTTCTAAACTGGAAAGAAATTAGGATATACACAGTTAAAATGTTAAATTTAGGGAACTTTTTTTGCAGTTTTTGGAAGGAAGAGATTTCGTGAGAGATCCTATTAGCTGATACAATTCTTTGTTTCTTCATTAGCAGCCTACAGGCAGAGGTTTCAGGCTCAAATACAAATATATTATGCCAAAATAGCCATTTCTGAATAACTTCACATATGAACATTTTTATTCTGGAATAAGAATACAGTTATTCAGAAATACCTAGCCCTACTTTAGATTCAGACCCTGCATTAATCCAAATTAGCTTTCAAACACAGCCGTCCCTTAGGCTAATAGAAGCCTGATTGTGCTTGGTATTACAACCTTGTGTAAAAGCCCTCTCCAGCCATTCTGCCTCTAATCAAATCTACTCTCAGTTGTACTGTGGGGAAAGCAAACTCGAGCTTCCACTGTAAATGATTTAGAGTCTTTGAATCTCTGTTTTTCTTGTGCTTTTTTATAATGATCTCTGTCAGCTGTTCAAAATGACTCTGTCACTACCACCAGGTATCTCTGCTTCATCTGTTGATTTCATAAACCAAGTTTCAAACATGAACTGCTGGATTGGAATTAAATGTATTTATTTTGAGTCTGTAAAGTACAGCTCTATAAACTCTGAGAATATTTTGGGGGCAGTAGAGAGTCTTGAATGCTGCAGTGCAAATGGAAAGGCTTTTCATTTTGGTTGTGTCACTATCGTTTCACCAGTTTTAAAATATTGTCCAGTCAGGCACATAAAAAGGGCTCTTTTTGTAAAAGTCAAGTAGAAAAAAAAAGAGTAGTTATGTTTCTTTGGAAAACATCACTTGTCTCTAAGCCTGTTATTTTATTCCAGATGCCACAACTACTTTAAAAAAAGAGTTTAGTAGCTCCAGAGGCTTGTCTACACTTGAAAATTAATTTGGATCAAGACAGAAATATGAATTTATAGTACAATATGTTTTTATAAATTTGTTCTCTTCACAATAAGCCCTAAGGTGCTTTTTTGTAAATGGATATTCCTTAATGAAAAGTACCTTGTATTATATATACAGCTTGTAAAGCATGGAAACAGATAATTTTTACATATCTTCTGTTAAACCCGTTTGGGGGGAAAAAAAAGAAAAGATAAAAAAATAAAAAAAAAAAAAAAAGAGTCCATGATACTTAGTGTAACATTAAACAAATTTCAAGTGTGGTCCCCCCCTCAATACTCCTCACCAAATACTACATCAGTATAAAAATATCTCAATACCAACAGCAACCTTCAAGCACGTTTATTTCTTAAACAGAAATAATAAAAAAACAAAAGAAAATGTAACAGCCGCCAACCAGCTGGGAAAGCAAAATGCTGCAATATGTTTTTAAAAAGAAGGGGGTGGGGGAGGTTTTAGGGCTGCAAGGCACAGATTTTACTGAAATTAAAGAGCCAGCTGTAAAAAAGCATGCTGGAAAAAATGACATTATCAAAGCATCCCCACACAAGAGAGGAAGAACACAATCAGAAATAAGGGTAAGTTTTGTGTGGTCTCGCATCAGAGGGCTTTTCCCTTCAATGTAAATTGTACAAGTTACAGAAGCGTACCAAAATGTTCCTAATCCTAATCACTGAGTGTGGTGTGAGCTGCCAAGGCATTTGTGACCATTCACTTATCTTCACAGTCTGAACTGTGGTTTAGCACTTTCAAAAGCACCCAGCACTGGGCTAAAGGCACTCCTGTTCAATGGGAACCAATGCCCAACACTTTTAGAAGACCCATGCCCAGTTAAGACCAGTGATCAACACCTTGTGTGCTCGGAAAAAGAGGAGATAAAAAAACCCAAACACACAGATAAAACCAAGCCAACCACACACATACAAACAACCAGCCTTAACTCTGACCTCTTAAAATACACTGTCCAGCTTAGCCAGAACAACAGCAATTCCTGCTCAGTCCTGTGACAGAAAGCTCAGAGGTACCCACCTTCAAGAGACAAATCAGGGCTCTGGACTCAAAGATTGGCTTCCTTGTGAAGCAAAGTAAGATGCCTCCTCTGCTCTTATTTTGTACCTTTGTGAAGTGCCTAACCCTTCCCATGCATGCAGGGGTGGCCCTAAGCAGGTATGACCGCTGCAGTGGCATCAGTCCTTTTGCTGAAAGGGAACTTATGACTACTGTTACCTTCTAATAAGGCTGTTTGCAGGTACCTCCTGACCACACAACCCAGACCTTATTCCATGTGTGGGAAGCATCCCAGACACTTACACAGAAAGCAAAGCCCTGGTGGCACTGACACACATATGTTCCTATATTCTTTACCCACAAAAATCCTCTACTTGTATACACGTTAGCATAGAACAGTATTACAATATGTTTCTAGCATAGAATAACAGCAGATATTGTAATGTTATGAGCAACTGAAGAGCTATTCACTTCGTGTTTTGGCTTCAGTTTACCATCAGCTTAGAGTTCACTGACTGGTCAGAGCACCAATGCCACTCTGAGCAAGACGACAGGAATGGGTAATTGAGGGTGGAGGACCACGGTACACTGGAATACTTTGGCTTAAACTGTTGTGAAACCATATGCAATGGTTGCATCGTTGCAGCTTCTGGCTCCAGAGGTGGGGCAGCTTCCTGCTTCATTACCAGTTTTGTGCATCTCTCTACACTTTCTCACACGAGGCACTGCAAGCATGCCATACTTGCATACCCAGAGCCATTCACGCAGCCGTTATTTTGTCCCAGAAGACTGAAAAAAAGAGAACCATAGCAGACAGGGATAAAAACTGGATCCCTGGCAATGGTAATGTCCATTCACATTGCTGAAAACAACTGTACTCCTTTAGAAATGTCAGGGCATCTGCATGCATATTTGTATGTGTTCTCTCACTGTTCAAACAAGGACAGTTATCCCAAGAGAACCAGGGGATGGACTTTATTGCACTGCTATTCTCTACTTGCTTCCCAAATCACATTTAAGCAGTCTGACTAGTTAACTGTTTACTGCTTTAGCACTGAAATTTGGCAAATGAGAAAATCTTTTTGAAATAAAATTCCATTGCCATTTTAAACTAAATTTTAAAACAACACTTGGGGTGACTGTAAATATGCAATAAGTTTATTTCTTCCTAGTTAATTCAGTTGCCTCTGCCAACAGTTTGGTTGGTTTGGGTTTGTTTTTTTTTTCCAGATCTATTTACATTTGACATACCTGGGGACCAATCTACATTTGTGATCCAGAACTAGGGTTTTCTTAAAGTTACTGTTATCTACCAAGAAGCATCAAAGCAACATGTAAAAAGCCAGTCTTCAATGTTTTCTTAATATTATGTATTTCTTTCTAATTCAGGAAGGAAAAAAAACTTCAGCTTTACTATTTCTTTCTATATATTTTCTTCCTCCTAAATCCTAATATTAGGTGCATTCTATAACCTTGGGCAGGAGGGGGGCACTGTTTTTAGTCAAAAAGGGTAACAATCTGTTACAAATTTAGTGATGGAAAAAGAGGTGTCAGCTTTCCTGCAGGTGAAACATAAAAGCAGTGTCATCAGCTGACCTTAGAAAAAGATTTGTAAGTGACAGAGATCCATATAACCAGAGGCATGAGAGAAAACTCTGGCAAAACTGCTTTGAATTTAATGGCATATGGAGCATCATATTGTACGGTCATTTAGACCATGATCTGGAAAGACTCAGCGATGATACTTTATGCAGTATGCCGCTGAAAGTCAACACACGGTACATAAAATTAAACATGAGTAATCCTTTGCAAAACTGGGGGCATATTTAGTTAACCTTTTGGGGGGGGTGGCAATCTTAAGGTTATTTTCTAAGATTCTATTAAGCCCTGATGTATTTTAATAAGATTGAGGATTTTGTTTCATTTTTGCCACTCAATATTTACATGGTTGAAAGGAAAACAAAATATTAATCCAATATAATCTTTTTAAGATCAAAATCCCAAACAACAAATGAGAAATGCTGAAGAAGAGGTAAGCAAGAGCGAAGGTCTTTTATATACAGCCTTGCATACAGTCAAATCAATTTTAAAGGTCTAACCTTAACGAGAGCTTTAGAGTTAAAAAAAATAGAAGAAGAATATATTTTTTGCATGTAGAACACTTGGAAGAACCAGATGCCTTCAAATTTCTGTCACTGATGACAAGTCAAGGATAACATTAGGAAATCATGATCACAGAGATGCCAGAAAAAGTAGTCAGAATGTATCAAGCTGCCAGATCGATCTGCTTCCCCAAACCAAGAATGGGGTCTGGACAGCGGAGAAAAGGAAAAAACACAAACCATATTTTTAGGACAAGAAACCAGCAAAAAGAGGGTGGTTTTAATTTTTTTAAAAATAGCAAGCTTTTGATTTCAGGTTTAAAAAAAATAAGGGGGCGGCATTGGGGCATGGATTAAAAAGGAAGGGCCAGCACAGTAATAAGTCCCAAAGTTTAAAAAAAGAAATGTGCATTTCACCTCAATTGGCTGTCTTGGAGCAAAGGACCTCTCCCAGGGGCTATACTGAGTTGTCCTCACACCACCCACAGAGCAGTTCATCATAACCCGAATTCAGTTTTTCAGTGTTTACCTCTACAGCACCTCTGCTTTAGCCACTGAAATACCGCTCTGAAGCATAACTTCCGAGGACACCATTGTTGCTATTCTTTAAGAAAAAAAGTCTTATCAGGATGCAGAGTCCATTTTCTCTTTACCACTGAACCACCACTTGAAAACAAAGTTGTTCATCAAATCAAACTCTAGCTAATGTATCTCTAAAGCTACAGCTAATCTATCTTTCAATTTTTATTGAGCTACAAACAACAATGAAAAACAATTTTAAAAAGCTTAAAGACAATGGCAGTAACATCCTAGCCTGATCTCCTAGCTGTCTGTAGAAATCTTTAACACATGAACGTAAGCTGGAAAAGTCCAAGGAGGTCTCCAGAGAGAAAACTAAGAGTGTATAGGCAAAGGAAGGCTTTATGAGGTATAAGCACCCTTTTTTCCATTTTCACCATCAGTTGTGTTATGTCAGTTCAGTAAATAATGCTCAGGGTGAGAAGGTATCCAGAAATAATACCATGCATTAATATTTTTCATAATATAGAACAAGAAGTTTTACCAAGATGCCTTCAGGAAATTGTAATGAGTGATATCAGTCAACTAGAAGGAATATATAAGGATCGATCAACACAAGGAAAATGTTAATTAAACTAGTTTAGGCAACAGAAAGGAAGTGTCCTGAACCCTGATGTTCACATGAGCTACCTGTAACTGATCAAGACAACAAGGGGATCCTGCCCAGAACAGCCGAAGCAGTTCTGGGTCTCAGCCTGACCCTGTGCCCCTCAGTGATTCCAATTCTGCCAACAAAGACTTTCGGAGCAAGAGATAAGGCTAAATTCACCCCTGCTTTTGACTTTCTCTAGGCAAAGCAGCTAAAGCAGGTTTGACCTGGAATCTCCATTTTTACATGGAAAATGATGTGTGATTTTAAGTCAAGCATCTCAACAAAGTGGTAGTAAAATGGATAGCTGCCTTTGTCCCTGCTACTGTGATCCTTGTCATACACTCTTCTTGAAAAAGTTATTCAGCAGCTTTCTGACAACAGGTTCTGAAAAGAAATGTGTGATCTAAAGGAAACTGAACAGGGTGCTGTTCTTGTCAGAAAGGGATCAAATCCCACATCAGTCAGAGCACAGCAAACTATCTTCCAACTCTGTCATCTACGATTTGCCTTTTTCCTTCCAGCCAACTGTCCTCAAAAAATAAACATCACTACACAAAAAGTGATTCAAGCTGCAATACCAAATCGGACTTAGCTTATTCCCAAGTCACCTGCCCCAGATTCACTGGGCTAGATCACTGGATGATGGATAATATGGTAGAAGAGAACACACACAAGCTGCCACGCAGATTATTGCATCCACACTACCTATTAGAATGAACGAAATTGTATATGGCAAGTTTATAACTCAAGAAATTCATTCTTTCTATCCACTGACACAATGAGTTGGACACTGTTCCTCTAAATTGCCTTCTAAATTAATTAATTTTGCAAATTACTTTTCTCCAAGTTGTCTATACATGGCTAATTAGATGTGTTTCAGAAATACACATACATGGAATGGTCCTGTAGATTATATGGCCTTGGTTTTGTACAAACAGCCCTCTTGATTGAAAGAAACAAGGGGAAAAGTCATGAGAGCTACTCAAAACTCTCAGCAAGAGGGAACCAGAGCTGACAAAGACACTAAGATACATTTAGGGCTGCTAAAGCTTCCACTCTTAGGTCAAGAGTGAACAGGCCCAATTCATAAGTCAGTCTTTGGAAAATTAAGTGGAATTTATATTTTCATTCACTGTTACATTTACAACAACACAGTGAGTGTGCACATAGTTCTAGTTGTGAAGTATGACATTTTTACTAGTTTATTTAATTGCTTCCATTCAGGGAGCGAGGCAAGGATCCTCGCAGACTCTGACCCTTCTGTGTCACATAGCACCCCTTCAGAGTATAGCTAATGCTAGTACAAATACTGGAGTACAGAGGAGTACATGCAATCCCAGCTTGTAGTCTTGGGAACAGAGCTCTTGCATGCTTACAAGCACAGGCAAAGCAGATGCAGTCTTGTCTTTAGGAGAAAATCCAAGGGGAACTTGATTTTAATTTCATAGTACTCATCCCAGCATCCTATACTGCTTTTGTTTTGTTCTCATTTTTACCCCTGACACCAGAGCTCTGATCAATGCCACAGAAATATCTAGGAATCATGCCTAGTATGGTAAATTGTCAAAATAACAACCCAGATCATAAACCACCAAGCTGCTTCTGTGTATTAGCTGAAGCAGGAGGTTCCAGTTCCCCTAACGTTCAAACACGTGCAGAACTGCAAAGCTCAGGCACCACTTTATTGGCAAACAGAAGATGCTCCACCCACTGGCATCCATTAGATATGGTCCTCCCAGAAGTCATGTGGTTTCCTAAAGGGTTAGTTTATTAAATCAATGTGTTTTTTCTTTAAAAAAAAAATCCTTTCCAGGAGAAACCCTGAACAAATCTGGAAGTTTATGACAGGGAAAATAAGTTCTTTGTCTTGATTCATAACGCATACAATTAACACACTAACACATTTCTCACAACACACATCATTGAAATGGTCTTTCTAAGCCTGAGTTTTTTGTCTATCATTTTACATGCAAATGTACATAACAAACTAGACATATGGAGTCTAACAGTCAGTCTTGTTGGTAGAAGACAATATGCATATATTGTCTGAGTGATTAACAGATCGTGGAGAACATGGCCAACTTTGACCTCTCCAAAACCAAGCTTTTTTAGTCCATTTCAGATGGCCATATTATTGCTTTTATGAGTAAGGGAGAATTCTGGTACATTCAGTCCTATTAAACATACATAATTCCCTAGTCAGAATATACGTATAAACACAGCACCAGCATCCAAAGAGTATGCTGTTTAATGACAGTCCTGTAATTCACAGCCCAGTTTCTTGCATCACTGTTACAATTCAGTCTTCATGCAACATAAATACCCATACGTTTATTACCTTGATAAATATTAGATCTTGGAATGCCGAACTGTTTCTTGATGGGATCTCAGCTGTGCTTCGGAAGCCAGGCCTTTGTCCATTCCCTGTAAATAAATGGGCATGAATTGGAGGAGACACCTGTCTCCTTCCACCTGCCCATTTAACTGGAAAGGTTCACAAAGCCTGCAATCAATCCCTATGGTTCAAATTATTGCCAGCAACACCAACAAGATGTTAAGAAGTTCACTCAGAGTGACCAATCTAGCTGCTTTCATTTTCCTTGTCATTCTCAAATCCATTATTAAATGACTCAATATTTCTTCCATTATACACGTTTGGCAATGCTACTATACTGAATGGGAGTAAACTGCTATTTGTTTCAACTTTATACTGTTATAGCAAGCTAATTTCTCTAAGGTATTTGAAGAAATATTTTTTCCCCAGATACTGAATATACTCAACAGTCTGTGAGCAAAGATAATAAGGTATCTGATTAGGTCAGCTATTTTACTTTTCCCTGCTAGATTAAAAAAAAAACCCACCCACAAACCCCCCAAAACTCACAATATCTTAAATGCTAAAGCAGAGTGTAAGGAGTAAGTTCAAAAGCAAAATGTTCCCAAAATCCAGTAGGTATCCGTAACAGCAGGTTTCACTTAAAGTGGATATCACTTTACTGCTTTTAACAAACTTCAAAGTAAGTGTCCTAATGCTACTCATTTTGTGTGTCTGTTTTACATCAGTCACAATTCTGTATCACAATTTCACTTCTGCCTGATACTTATCATAAATTTTTGTAACTGGAAAGCACACTTGGTGTATGGATTAAATTAAGAATGGTTTTACAAAACAGCATGATAGCAGACATTTATGTTATTAACTCACTTTTTTACATATCTGCTGATGTGTTGTTAGGGCATGTTAAAATATGGTATGGTAATCCATACCACATACATCAGGAGGATAAATACATTTGACTGAAATAGAATCAGAGAACCAGAAATCAGCTTTATGGAGCTCAGTTTCAAGTCACTGAAATATAGGAATTTTCTTCAAATAAAACTATTAATTTTTAATTCATTATACCACTTCTATTCAATGGAAAATGACTAATTTTAATAAAACCAAATGTCAATGCTGATGGTGAAATCTTATACACACAGAAAGTTAGTCTCCTAGGAATGCAGCCTGGGAGCAATACCTTGAATCATGAAAAGGTATTCCCCAACACGGAAATTTTACACTATTTGCCTGCACACAGAGTGTCCCAGATGATTTCACAGCTCTTGGTCTTTCTCACTTTGAGGAGCAAGACCATGTGTAATGTCAGTATCTGCAAGGCAGTTTAGGGGAGTTAAGCACAGACCTGCCAGTGAACTCCCACAGGTGCTATGCACCAAAGTTTCTTTGTTCCTTTAGAAAAATGTAATCCCAAAAGAAATGTTGTGGGTCTATTTTCTATAAGGATAAGTAAAACAACAAATGAAGAAGGATCTGGGAGTAGGGGGCTGCCCTGATTCTCAGTTAGAACTCATTATTATGCTGCACTCTTTGTCCCCTCAGCCCTCTTCCAAAACTAACACTGTTGGCTTCCCCCAGTCACCTTACTGCTTGGGGATAGAAAATAGCCAGCACAAGAAGTGCAAACCGGATTTAAGTAGCTGTTGTTAGAGAAGAGAGCGTTAGCACATCTGGTCCATAAAGCACTCTGAGTTCAGACATAGCCTTGAAGAAGTAATAACAACATAGTGAGCAATGGGGAAAAGGCACACCATACACTCTGCTATAGGGACACAAAATCATCTAATTATTTTCAGTCACATTCCTTCAGGTGTCAGCATCCCTCAGTGCACGCATATCCAGTGGCAGGGGAGAGCAGTGAAAATACATTTTGCTTCATTTCCTAGGCCTTTGATTCAGTCTGGATAGGATATTCATTATTGTCATTCAAAATTTTCCCTGTTTCATCCAGAAACAGGGGTTTTTTTCCAAGGCTAAGGAATATGTCACCCTAAGAAGTTGTTTGCAAAATATTTTTAACCTGGAGAGCCTTCTTCCCAACCATCAAAATGTAGACTTATTAACAGATTGTGTAATTAAATCTACTGTAAAGCCTGTAATTTTGCTAGAAATATTTCGTTCTGCCTAGGCCAGCTACCCTGTTTCCAATTCCTCTAGGATATGCACACAGTATACACACAGTTGCTGTTCACCAAGGATCAGGAGTAGTCATTTGCAGAAGGGAAGGTAAAAAACTTGAGCAAATGGTTGTATCAGATACATTTCCAAGGCAAAATTAAATTGTTCCTTAAGGCTGTAATAAAAACCAGCCATTGGAGCTTATTTTAGGAGCATTTCATTGATCCAACAGTATGAAAGAGAAAGGCTGAACTCCATTAGAAGGAAAAATTTTAGCAGGCGCACAAGTATTTGAGCTGCAGGACTGAAACCTGTTGTATTCCCCCCTCTTCGCCCTCACTACACGGGTCTCGTCACTGGAAGCAGACAGAGGTCTCAGAAAAGCTGAGAGTCTCCTGTTCAAATGTATACACTGCACCACAGTATCATAAATACTTGCCTGCCTTTATTGTAGCAATTATGCCTCTAAGGACTTATGTGGAGGGACCTAATGAACAGCAGACTACACAGAGGCAGCAGTGTTTAATGCCAGCTCTGCCACTGGCAGAACTTGACCACAGGCCAATTGTCCTCCCTCCTTCATGTGTAAATGGAAGGGGAGATGGGAGAGACTTCTTCCTTGCAGAGGTCCTAAGTGCTGCAAAGTCTCCTCTGTAGTACAGGTGAAACAAGGGGCTTTACCTTTGACTTCAAAAAGCTAATAAAATCTTCTAGGTAGCTATTGCTGCTGTTTGTCTCCATCCAACACCCTTTAACTGAAGTTGCTGCTTGAGCACCAGCTGACGGTACAACAGGAACATAGCCACAGTATGAGCATGCAGAATGCACAATAGCAGGAATTGTAATTATTTTCCTGTGCCCTCCTCCAGGCACATGCAAGTATGGCATTTAAAGCTGTCAGATATCAGCAGTTAGACACATCCAGAAATCATAGTTGCCCCCATCCAGGAGGGATTATGATTTATTGTAATTTTAAGATTATACAACAGTTTAGTCATTTTAGAGTACAACCAACTACTTTAACAGGCTTACAGATAAGTTATTAGTGTGGTGGAGAACTCCTTTGGAACAGTAATTTAGTTACTCCCTCCCTTGAAAAATCTACAACATCTAGCACACATAAAAGGAGGCATCTCACGTACTAACTTGTCCAACAATTATAAAGATGTAGAGAGGCATAAAAAGATGCTGAAATATGTATAACCAGAGTTCCAGAATAATAGGAGTCAAAATGATAAGTTATCAAGGATCTTCGCAGTCTTTAAATACTGCTAGAGGCCACATTAAAAAATAAAATTATTTTCGATTGGCTGTATCAATACTTTGACTCCTATTTAGACTGCATGTTTTCTCAGGGGCAGAATCATGTGTCTTAGATGCACACTGCGCCACATGCCATGTCCCTAACCCATAACTAATGCTCCTAGATGATTAACTGCAATATCTATATCTACCAATATCTATCTATATAAAAGAACACTAACAATAAAGAGAAATCTGTTGCAGGTTGTACCCCCTTTTCTTACCACCTCTATCTACACCACCAGCAGCATGCCTTCAACAGACATATCTCAAGTCAATTTAAACCACCTAGATGAGGTGCCACAGGGTATGCAACCGCAGTAGTACGGGGCTCACCACATGCTAACCCCCCAGGTTTTATAGCCTGCTCAAATACGGCATTAGCAGAAGCCAGCATGGCTATATACATACCATGTGTTAGGCCAGCAGTTACGGACCCCCCTTTTCATTTACCCTTCCAGGTTTTGTTTCTGCAGCCACTTCTTGGGAATTACTTTTCTGTCCCACACTGAGCTGCAGAGCCACATGAACAGGTGGGGAAGAGAAGATGCCCTAAGATAGAAGACAAAAAACTTGCACGATGGACATAAGGTGTAAATTCATTCAAAGAGTAAAGAGAATGCTTTCAGAAGCAGAAATTCATCTACTTCCACAGTCCTGTTCAAGCAAAGAATTTCTACTGCTACACAAGTAGGGAAGATGGGTTTTTTTCCATGTAAGAGAATGCTTTCCAGCCTCCTTTAAACTCCAACACCAATGCCAGACTTGTTTATTTTGCAGGCCAGTTTAGGAAGAAAGCAATTGTCACCATCAGCATTTGAATTCATGCTAATAGAAGTTCATGAGACCCCAAAATACAGTGACTTTCTCAGCTACATCATGGCTAGAATTGACAAAACTGTATAGACAATCCTGTGTTACATAAAACACAATTTACCCAAATGACCCCCACAAAGGTTATACCCCTGTGTTACAGGTAACACAATTTCCTGGCTCAGCCACTATTTCTGGTGCCCATACATTGTGTAATGACCACCCACTCTATGCTTTGTGTCCAAAATTAGAGAGACTGACACTTTGAAAGCGGATACATTCCCCTGACTGACAAAGCACGTTACAGTAGATAACATTCATAGTTAATAGGAATGGATATTGTTTATGTCTACATAAGAATTCTGGTAACCTATGCACAAATTTATATTTTCTTTTAATGATATGAAATGCTTGCGTCTTTCACCAACAGGTCTTGAATAAAAACTACTGATGATTTGGACCACAACATCTTGCCTATCAGTATGCCTGAAGAGGAAAAAGTACTTCTAGACAAGGACTTTAACAACCCCTGACTACATGATGCACCCACACATTAAGCTTCTCAGCTGAGCACAGATGCTATAGGATACACAGTCCTTGGCTTCCCCATGAAAAATCTCTGGGGAACAAGAACTGCAAGCTTTTAATAAAAGCAAGGGAAAGCAATGCAACCGTGAGACAGTAGATGACTTTTGGCAACAGTCCAGCATCATTTTCCCTGGGCTGTCATTGTCTTACAGTACAAACTTTCTTTCTTGTTCTTACTATCCATGCATCCAACAGTCACCAAAAGCCTTGAAGGACTTCAGGTGACCAGCATGACGCAGTATGACCTGCTACATCATTAGGGATAACCCTAGAATTCAGTTTCTATTTTGATCAGTGCACCAATAAACAATAAGCCTTACACTGACCACTATGCCAAGTTGCTTTCCTTAATCAGCCATCACCAACTGGAGCCCATTCAAACCAATCTTTCATTCATGACTCATCTGCCATCAAGTACCAGGGAAAGCAACAAACTTTCACTGACTTCATCAAACAAGGTAATTGTCCAGAACCCAATAACTTTATCTTTGGAGGTATTGTCACCAATTCTCTCAGGAGCCCCATAAACTTAAATGGCTCTTCAGATAAGGACCAGCAGATTTCCACGTGATGCTTACCTCAGAGAAAAGCATCTTGGGAACGCAAGTCAAGTCACTCCCTCCTCCCATCTATAGGCAAGGCAATACCACAAGGTACAGAGGACTGGTCAATAACACCCATAAAATTAAAGAGAAAGGAAAGGGAAGTTATCCAAAGGGAGGAAGGTGTAGCAAATTTTATTATATTTTTATATTTCAAGTTTACAGGGGTGAAACGGAGAGCTTATGCAACTCATTTGGACATAGGGCCTCCATCTGTCCCAGAGACAAGAGCTCCAATTAGCAGTACCTTGTAAGATTAGGTACTTGCAATATTACTTCAAAGGAATTTTTGACAAATGTTTTGTCAACATCTCTGAACAAGATACTCCAAATGAACCCTGTATAGAAGCAATATATAAACAAACACTGCTAGGGTGAAAAACTAGTCTTAACACTTAAAAAATAATTAAATAAGGCAATGATTTGGTCAAAGAACTAAACACTAAAATTATTCTAATTTTCAGGTGAATTTTACATGCAATTTTCACAAATTTGCCATTTTCAAAAACCTGCAAAGGTTGACTTACAGGATACAGTAAAAAGAAAACCTGGATTCATCAGTGGAAGCTGAGCATTTTAGGGTTAGGCCCTTTTTTTGTTTGTTGGGGTCTTTTTGTTTGGTTGGTTGTTTTGTTTCTTTTGTTGTTTCTCCTTCTTTTAAACTCAAGTAGGGTAGTTCACTTACTATGTAATAGTTCCTCCCAAGGTAATTTGCTATGATGGTAAAAACGGTCCCAGAATATCAGAGGCAAGATTTTATTTTATGATAAAAGTAAAAAGCGTATAAATTATGGTCCGCAAAATAACCAAAGATAACACTAATTTATGTAAATATGTACTGTACAATACAAAGAAATATTCATTTTTGAGGAGCATATAATAAGATTAAAAATCCTGCTGATTAAAGCAAATAGCCTTTTTAATGCATTTTGGGTTAGATGGAGAACGTTTCCAACATAAAATAGAATTTTGCTAAATTCAAATTATAAATAAAAGAAAATTAAAGAATTAATTAGAAACAACAAGTTGTATTTCTGATCACAGCCAAGAATACAAATGAGATAAGATAAAAAGGAATTTTATATTAAGTATTGTCTATCACCTACCTTATCTGCCTGTGTGATCACAACTTCTGGGATGCTGCTGTTGCTGCCATCTTTTCATCTTCATGCTGAACTGTTCCTCCATGAACCGATAGATCCGAAGACCACAGCCTAGCACTTCAACATGCTCATCTTCTGGAAAGTCAACACTGACTGAGTCCTCAACATCATCTACAAAGGCTGACAGGGACTCTTTGTTAGCACTGCGTGAGCTGTCAGAGGTTACCTGAGCCTCGTCAAAGGTCTGGCGTCTCAGGATGACAAACTTTGCTCCCTGTTGAACAAAGACAAGACATAAAGGGACTTTCAATAGGACATTGACTTCTTCAGCTTTGCCATGAACTACATTCGATACAGAAGGGATCCTAAGCATGTGTAATGCTGGAGACTATAACATTTCAAAGCTTGTACAATATCATTCTCAGGGAAAGGATTCTGCGAAACAAAATTACTGCAGCAACATTCATCTATTTCCACAGTGAAATCCTTTACACACCCACCCCACCCACCCTAAGAAATAACCCAAAATGCCACCAAGAACACCCCTGCACACATTCTGTATCAAATAAACAAGCAAGTCTCAGCAAGAGCAAGAATTTTATGAACGTGCTCACCTACTACCAAAAGACTCAGGCTACACTCCCAGGCGGAGTATTGCAGGGTTTTCTCCCCACCTCCAAAACACCTGGTGCAAGCTGCCGCTCACAGTGGCAAGCTGTGCTATACAGCTCTGTAATCCGTCAGGGAAATGAGTTTGGCTGTCTAGGAGGGATGTCAGAGTGGTATTGGCACTACAGTTACACGCATCTTATTAGCATTGTGTTTGTATACAATACACAACACATTACACATCCAAGTAATTCATGCTTAAGGCAGTGTTATTAAACTCCTTCCTTTCCCACCTGTTTGACATTTCATCTCCCACTAAATTCCAAGTTTTGGCATTGGGAGGATTCTCATCTAGAGCACACATCATACATCCCCTCTTCAGCCTGCAAACATTTATTGCTGGGCGTGTAGGAAAATACAACCCTTTTTATCAAACGCAATCCAGAGATGTATGCTATGCAACCCTGTTATCCAGCATTTGATTATAAAGAGAAATTATTTCATTACAATTATTACTGTAATTGTTCCTACTCTGGCCTTTGAAAAAAATTACTTTTTTTAAAAATTGGCAGAGTATGCCTTTCCAAATGACACAGGACATAATTTACTAGAAAAGGGAAATGTTCTGTGACTAAAATGACATAATGTTGATTTCCATGCAAAGCATGGTCCCAAGGATTTACAGAAGAGAGAATAATGACCACATAGAAGTCTAGAGTTTTACTTAATAAATCTGTGTAGCAAATTTACACTGGTCAGGTATGTGCCCCACTAAAGCCATAATGATCACTGTTCACTAACAGACAGCAAAATTGACATCTGCATTTGGTAAACGTTCAGATCTTTGGGAACAGCAGAACAACCTCAAATAGGCACAAAACTCATCCTAAGGCAGTGTCACCACAATATAAGTGAGTTCTTTCAAGATGGCAAATCAGCAACATGTTCACTCTTTTAGACGCGCTGCCTAGCATCACAGTTACTGGTCAGAAAGCAAACGCATTGATTAAAATCTGAACACTTGGGTACTGTTTCTCTGCTACATAGTCATGGCAGAACTTGCAATTACATTGTATCTTGACCTACAAAATCAAGATAAACTCAGATTAGATCCATCCAGTGTTTCCTCAAGATGCTGCAGATGCCCAAACACTTCTCTCACGTTCAGAAAAGCAACACACAAATTGCAGGATGAGCTCAACTTCTCAAAGCAGGCCCAGAGAAACCATTTCTGCAGCCTGCCACCACAGATACTAGAAAGCAAGATCTCACGGGGCTGTGATGTGCAATAGTAATGTTGTAGCTGTGACACAGTAAGGCTATGAGTAAATATAAGCTTGTAGAAAGAAGTATAGCCTTTTACTAATTAACTGGTATAGCAAGCTCTGAACTGGCAAGCTCCTGGTCACAGAAGTCCTCCTTCAGATCTGGCTCCAAAACATCAAGCTGAGGACAGTGAGGAACAACTGCTCTGGATGAAAAGCTTCATGAGGAATTGAGGACAAACTAGTGCTGGATTGCTATGAAAAGGATTCCATCTTTCTTTACTCTCAAGAAAAAAAAAAAATAAATGAGGCAGGAATGTTTAAGAAAATTTCACAGCAGAGAAAGAGAGGGGGGAAGAAACCTTATGCCAGTTAGTTAAAAGCTCTCTCTGCTGAACACTCCCCATGGCCTCATTAGCAGCAAATAGCTGCCTGAGTGGAGTCCTTGGCTTGGACATGTCAGTCCAGGTGGCCTCAGAGCACCCTGGTGCACAGCACTTCACCACAAAGTATCACCAGCTACTCGGTCATAGGTGATAACCAGTGCAAGCCAGAGAAAAACTAGTGGTTTCCTCTCCAGAGATAAACTACGTACATCAAGTTCAAAGGAGTGTGATGCCTGACAGACACTCCTTGCGTACAGTAACAATGGGCATCAGCCAAAAATCTCCCTTTGCACAGGGGGAGAAAGGAAATATTGATTAAAACTGTGCTACATTTGGATCTTTTATCTTTAAAGAAATGCCTTGGCCTCAGAGACAATCAGGTAACAGCTACATCTTTACATTTGGATGTAACTTTAGAACAAACTGGCAAAAGCATCACTGGGGAGACTTTAGTGGGTAATATATTCATTTTTCAAATGCAAAACCTTAGACCATCTTTCCTTGTTCTAGATGCCAAAAATACTAAGTGCAATGTGCTTCTGCATATGGACTTGATGTCACATCTAACAACCTGCAACAAACAGCATCTTATTTTTAATCATCCCAGAGAAGTATTTTCAAAACAGAAAGCACCCTTCTCTTAAAGACCTATTCAAATGGACTAGAAAACGCCTGCCTGATTTCAAGATACTAGTTCCATAGTCTGTTTTGCACATGAATTTCTACTGAAAAGCATCACAGGAGCCTGCATTGGGCACCTTCAACATATGAAGCAATTTTAACTAAATTCCAGGCTTGTGTAAACGTATTATTTACAGAGATTCCAATCATGTAATCTGTTTCAATGGGCAAGTTCATTGTTAAATACTAGCAAATCATATGCCCTTACATCTCCATGAATGATCCCATTTGCTGTCAGTTGTGTAATACGGGCAACTTTCTTACTATTCAAGCGGAAAAGACGGGGGGGAGGGGAAACTCCTGCGCATCCAGTGTGACACGGCACTGGAGGAGTGAGCATTAAACTAGAGTGAGAGGTTATAAGCCTGACAGAATCCTGATCTCTGTTCTCTAATTATGGAGGCTCACTTCCACAAAACTGACATGAATGTTAAGCCAAATTAAATGTTGTCTAATTAACGATCATATACAAGACTTCAAAGTGGGACGTCTACATGTTATTTAGCAAAGTAAGTGAAACCTGAGGACACGTGAATTATCAGTCAGTGCAGGCCTGCCATCCCAGCTGTTACAAGGTTAAAGCCATTTCATTCCCACACATCCCTCCTGTTAGTGCACTGCTTGTAATATTTACAGGAAAAGGCACAGCAGTAAACAGTGTCATATACTGAGGTGGGGGGAGTTGATAGGGCATGATTCAGTGGCACTGATCTCCCCAATGAGCTGCCAGAAGACGTTGTGAATGGCCCAGCTGATGGGCTGATGACTGATAAAGGAAAAAAAAAAAACTAACATGGGTGCTCGTAATTCATGAAAAACTACACACTGCTGTGACAACTGCAAGTGCTGAGTGACAGCTGTCAAGGTAAATGGAGTTTTGGAATCCTTCTTTCTTAAAGGATCGCTATTCATACATGTTATTTTGAGGGGGGGAAGGAAGAATTTAGCATGCAGGTTTTCAGAATGATTCCCTCCCTCGGGGCTGAGGGTAAAAAGCTATGGTGCTCTTAATTTCAATGTAACCATTCTGCATTTTCAATAGAAAAAGATAGAAGAGTATTTACTTCCTTCATTTTAGTTCATTGTTCCTGTGCAGCGCTAAGACCTTCACATGGAATCAATAGCAGAAAGAGTCTCGAGGATGGGTGAGGCTGTCTAACTGGGCAACAAGGTGCTGAGGGCTCTGGCTGGAAGAGCCGTGTGTGCGGGAA
This sequence comes from Phalacrocorax aristotelis, assembly GCF_949628215.1. Lineage (NCBI taxonomy): Eukaryota > Metazoa > Chordata > Aves > Suliformes > Phalacrocoracidae > Phalacrocorax > Phalacrocorax aristotelis. The sequence continues at coordinate 19,468,761 of NC_134283.1, forward strand.
GGAGGAAAGATGAAGGAAAACCACTCTACGTGGTATTGGAGAGCAGCAAGAGATGCCCTTAACATGGACTTCACTATCTGTAAGAGAGACATCCACCCAGATTAGTCTCAGTACTAATGGATCCTTACCATAGTCTAGAACTGGGAGGAGCTGAGAAACAGACAAAGCAACATCTCAGCATGGGTCAGAAGGCCTTGGCACAACTGCTTTCCCACCGGAGGGGGAAAAAGCTCAGCTGCCCCTCTGCGTGGGTAGCAGGGCTCAGCCAACATGGATCCGATTGATTTGAAGGGGTTTTGTTCGTATCACAGAAGGAAACAGCTGCAGCAGTCCGAGCAAATCAGCCACCATTTCCCATACAAATCACTTCTTATCCTGTCTTAGCTTCCTGAAAACATGATTTTGTTTGTTTAGAAGGAGCTACATTAAAATGCAATAGCCAAAGCACTGGAAAATTGATTTGTGAAAATTTTAGATCTACATCCAGCCATGGTTTCATGGATAACACTGACCATACACAATACAAACACACAGAGCTCCACTGTTTACTTGCTCTCAGAGCATGGTAGGAAAGGCATGTCACCAAAAACAAAAAAAAAAAAAAAAAGGAAAACTGGGCAGAGAAAGTGTGAACAAAACTTGCTATTAATACCATTCTCCCTAATGGTTTTTCAACTGTTAAACTGACAGCATAAGAGGCCCTACTATTATTACCAGCTGTAGTATATCTCCCTCTCTCCACCCTAAGCTTCCAAACACTCTAGATACTCAAAAACAAATTGAGCTAAACATTCAAGCTGAAGTCAAACAAAAAAGAGGGTCTTGAAAGTTTAACACTCACCTACCCCCAAGAACAAATACACCCTTGCAAGGACCTATCTTTTCCTGTTATCTCCAGTAACAAATCCATCCATGCTGATTAAAGTTTGCATCAAGTGTTCTAACTGCAAGACATAAAATTCCTGTGGCCTCATTCATAACAGATTGCAGCCAGAGACAATCTTTCCACATTACTGTCTTCAAGAGGTTGTGTGTTAGGAGTTCATTCTCCATTTTCACTAACCATCTTGCAGCCTGGTGAAAGCCAACAGTGCTACAGCATCTGGCTTTAAAACTAAGCATTTTGTCTTACCCACTGTCTGCTGCACTGCTGTCAGATCCTTGCCTACAGATGCTTCTCCGGCAAGGCAGCTGCGGGGTCAAATCCTGACTTTTGCCACTGGACAGGAGGGTGGTGTCCAAGTTCCACTGGTACCACGTGATTACTTCACAGAAAACTAACTACATTACATTAAGCACTGCATGAATGTTGAATGAAAAGTGGTCAAGCACAAACTGTTAACAGAGGGGACCCCACTGGCTAACTACAGAAGACAAAGCTCATCTCCACTTCCTGTCAAGGTTCAGAATAACTTCCAATGCCTGCCTAAGAAAACCTGTATGAATGGGATGCTGCTGACAGCACGTGGATGAAACTCTGCCCTGGGGAGAAGCTGAAGGGATTTTTCATTCTCTTATGCCCTCCAAAATGGTTATTTCCCTATCGCTGGTGACACAGGGATAAAGAAGAAGTGGTGTAGGTCTGGCCATTTTGATAGGCTGCTGCAGCTTTCTGTTTCCCAACACATCATGCTTACCAAACATAAATAAAGTAAAACCTGTTTTGCTTTTAAATAGATATTCTGAAAACTGATGTCTGACTGTGCAGAGTGGAGCAAGACAGGAATAAGGAGATGAAGGGAAGAAAAAAAATGAGAAATAGACAGCATAAAAATTGAGAGGTCCATTTTTTGAGCCAGGCTGTATTTTGCCTCCACTCTTGCAGCCCTGAGACTTCCAAGATCAACACAAACACGCAAGCTTTTTACACCTGAGTATAAGCATACATGACCTGACTTGTCAAACAAAAGAAACATTAAAAAACCCCAGCATTTTCTCAAGGGAATCAAACACACCCTGCTTCCCATTTCACTGCAGCCCTTTGCTCAACTTCAAATCCTTGCCATAGGGACCTCTCCTTCCCCTTTCTCATGCACACCTCCTCCTTCCCATCTGTGAGATCTGCAGTCCTCTGCCTACTCCTCCCTGCACTGTCCCACAGCTGACAGCCCATCCCCATGTATGTACACCCTCACCTTTTTCCCCTAACTTAAGCAGGCCTAAAAATCTTCCTCTGGTGTGTGTTTGCCAACCTTGCCAACCACTTAAACCTTCTTAAGGCAGGGATAGCAGACAGACTCACCCATTGTTCTCTTCCCCATGCTTGAGATCCTACATCTACACTGCAGTGGAATTACTCAGGAGAATGACAAATAATGCACAACTAATAGTAGCATAACCCAATATCCAAAGTGCTCTGGAGAACAGACCACTGACATGTCTCAAAATCCCTCTGCACCCATCAAATACCTCTCGTGTTATGACTGAAAACACTGTTTGCAGCCCAATGAGCAACTTACTGACACTTGGGTTTCCCTAGCTGCTCTTTCTTTTCCTCCACCAGAAATTTTTATCCAGGCAGAGTTTCTGGGCTTTGTAGCTTTCTCTAGGGTCCCCAGATATCTAACAGCCTGGTCAGGACCCAGATCAGATCAATCAGGTTCAGATCAACAGTCCAATGTCCCTCTAATGCCTTGGGCTTTCTGGAAATGCTCTGCTCACTGCTCATGTTTCTTGACAAAACAAGTAGGCCTTTTTCTCTCTACCACATTGCAAGCAAATATGGCAACCCACTGGTGAGCTGCAGGTTACAGGTTTTTTTGATCAGAGGCCCCTGAAAAAGGTCCACTCTCCTTTTGTAGCTAGTATCTTCTGAATGATACCCCAGTTTAAAACACCCTTTCTATTTGGATTAGAGTTTCAACACAAAATTAGTAAAAAGGTATTGGGGGGGGTATTGCATAATGACTCAAGTTGTGGTACAAGAAACTGAGTGAATGATCAGAAGACCTGCTTTTCTTCTAAAATGAGTTTAAAAAAGATTTAGAAATATGTAGTTGGGATTTTCTTTTTACCAATGAGCATGAAAGAGGAGAAGCTGAACTATTCCATCTACTATTTTATAAAGACACAGCAACCTACTAAAATGCTGAAACAACTTTGCCAACGTAAAATTTGCATGGACAATACCATATGCACATGCTTGTGAAGATCTAACAAATGTAGCATAGAATGTACAAGAGAAGTCTGTTAATATCTGTGGTATTAAGAAAGAAAAAAAGTATGTTTGAAAGCCTTTTGCGGTGAAAAACTGCTAAGGTCACCAGCCACCAGTATTCACTCTGTAGGAGACAGAGGGAAAACACACTGCAGCCAACAACCAGCTGTCCTTGTGCCAGTACCTGGTGGCTGAAATGATCTTTTCTCTTGAAGCAAGAAGCAAAGTGTGTCACTTTTTAATCTGGTTCTTCAAAGCATCATTTTCTTAGCTTTTACTTCAACAGTGCAATACTACTACGACATTTCCATATCCATGGGATGACATCACAAAGGAAGTGCAAGGCCAAGTTTAAGGAAGGCTGTGCAGTGATCTCCTGTAAAAACATCCTTCTCAGCTTCAGCAGTTCTACCCGTAGAAAGAATTTTGCACTCTGAGAACCTATTTTCCTAGCGGCCATGTAATCATCCCCCTTTTGACCTCCTCCTTTTCTTCCCTAATCTAAGCTTTCTCAGTATTGTTCTGTGTAATTTTTTCCTCCTCTGAATGCTACGAACACAACAGCCTCACATTATCATATTTTTCAGGACACAGATTTAATTTTTTTTGTAATTTTAGAGAAACATATCTCAATGTTTAGAAATTAGTATTTTAGTTTGTAGATAGCATTTCAGCTTTCCTTGGCTTGAACGCAGAATTTCTGTAGAGAATAACCTGCTAATCTATGCATTTTTCATTCTTGCACAAACGATGTGCCTCTCCCCTTCCACCCAAAAAAAAGAAGATATAATAGCAATCTCAGCCACCCAAAGAAGTTTGTAACATTTCTGTTACAAACTTATTTCAGCCTACAATTACCAAATAACTTAATTATCATAATTATATATGAAGCTTTACTGGAAATTAAGATTAAACTGGGTTGCTGAAATAAATGCTAATATATTTAATTGTAGGATGAATTTTCTTGGCATCACTGCTATTCCTCAACAGCAAGTCTTCCAAATAAGCATGACTGAACAATGTCTTTACATAAAGTTACCCAAGCTCATCATGCAACAAACAAAAGCAATTTAGTATTTCAAGCAGAGGGCACATTTTCCCTGTGTACCTTGATATCTAGTGAGTAGCTATTGATTTCCATGGGAAGCCAAAGGTTCTTAATTTTTACTTCCAAAGTTTAAAATTAGCCTGATAATGGTTGAAACTTATTCTCTTCCAACACATTACTGGTAGACATGAGATCCTCCTAGAAGCACGGACTGAAGCGGAGAGGTTAGAAGAGGGCAAGTCTGTCATACTTCATGTTGCTAAGGATGAGAAGTTACAGTCCTAATAAAGCAAAAGGCAACAAGAGACAGTTCACAAATGTACTTCTACTTCCACTCTTTCTTGTCCAAATCTGCAGCAGACTGCCTGCTCCAGTATTTATCTATCTTGAGTTGAAACTGAATTCTAAACGAAGTTAATAAAGGATATTACAATGTACATGAAAAGAGATAACTCTCAAACTGCTTGTCCTTCATAACCCGTCTCAACATTTGCACCCGGATCTCTGCCACTGCAGTAGCACTCTGTATTAGCCAGTGCCTGATCTATGCTGTTAGCTTTTTTAGTATATGTTAAAGGTAGGTATGGTAAATTTGATTTGCAGCCCGTCACATCTCATTTACATGATGAAGCCATTGCAATAAAATACTTCTGACATATTACAGTGGCCTATGACATGATGCCAATGGAAAATGACATGCCCCACCATGCTGAATACGATAACATTTATCTGAATAACTAATATTTCGTAGCAATTCTATATTTAGCCAGAAAACATAGGAAGAAAAAACATAGATTGAAAAAAAACACCTCTTTTCTCAGCATCTTCCTCAACTGCCTTCAAAATCAGCACAGGGCTCAGCAGGTACGGTCAAGACACTTTCAGAAGGCATATAAGAAGCTTTTTTGTATCTTTTTAAAGTAAATATACACACATAATTCATCATAACATAGAAACATTTCAATATTTATTTTCAATATTCTTCAGGAAATACATTTCTGCAAGTCCTGCGATAGCACAAAGGAGATTTAGATCCATGATAAAAATGAACCTGTCAGCCAGGGTCTTTACCTCAGCTCTGGGGAGCCAAGTCCCAGGCCTCAGTAGTTGTACATGAATCAACATTAAGAGTTCACAGACATGCAGCAGTTTCCTCTAAAAGACCTCAGAATACTTTATAAGCACTAATGAATTAAGCATCCAGCGCTTCTGTGAGATAGGGAAACACTAGCCTTTTTTTATGGACTGGAACTCTGGGCAGAAAGAGGTTAAGTGATTTGTACAGGGTCACAGAATAAATCTGTGTAAGGTAGAGCAAAATTCATGTATTCTGTCTCCAAGTCACAAGCTTTGGTGTAAGGCCATTCCTCAGCTCCACCACGGTTGCTCAAGGGCTGGTGCTAGAGTCACCAGGTGTTTGAGAACAGAACCTCACACACACACAATCCCCATCTCCTCCTAATTACTCAGAGTCTAGAAATATTCAGTTTTACATACTTCCATCCACGACAAAGTTTTACTACCCTTAGAATTTGCAGAAAGGTCAAAGTAATTATATGTAAATGTGTCATACATGTTATAACACCCTACAGAAACCAGTCAGGACTCTCGAAGGCCAACCTGATGAGGACAATGTAGGAAAAGAGAGAAAGCTCCATCAGAACCTTTATAACCAAGTTGTCACCTGCAGGCATTCCCCTTGCAGATGTGCATGTTTGCAGACTGTTTAGCAGATCCTGAGAAAGCAGCAAACCCCAATTCTGAAAAAATATTTTGGTTTTCTCACCAGCTCCAGAAATGAGATTAAATTAAAGAAAATTTTGAATTGAATGCCCAGGGCAAGAAACCAACTTCCTGATACTCCAGCGTATTAAGCAACATAATCTCCCAGAGGAAGCAGTAGAGCCCTGATTGCTCAGAGCACTTAAAACCAGACAGGACCAAACAATTAGTTCCCTTGTCCTAACTGAGACAGACAATTTCTCACCTGCAAGTGGGCATTCTTCCAGCAGACAAGCTCAGTCTTTAACAAGATAGGATTTTTTTCCCCTTTGTGCACTTACAAACATGACAAGGCACGCACAGCCAGTAGAAGGAGTTTGGACTAACAACAAGGATCCTAGTAGCTTCCCCAGCACACCCGCTCCAGCACTTAACATGAGCAAATAGCTTTGCACACTGGGAGGTGGGACACATGTCGATAATAAAATTGATTCGAAGAGCAAAGGAAATCCACATAACCTTAAGTGAAAAAGTTCATTCTTTAAGTGCCTCCGTGATTATGTGCATGCAGTCAAGTGAGATTCTTTTAAACAATTTTTATTTACTATCTTGCCATATTTAATGGAAAACATTTTCATTCATCCAGTTTCATTAAACTATCCGTTACCTAGGAAAGGCCAGTTTAGACTTACATTTCAATTTGAAAGCACATAAGAAATCGACTTGTGATATACTAGAGCAAGCAAACCAGAAGAAAGTGACAAAAAAAATCAGAAATAAAAAACCCAAAACACCACTGCTTATTCCTGCTCCTGGCAAGCCCAATACATTTAACACACATGCAGAAATTCAGAACTATTTACAAAGTGGACTTGAGCTGGTGCTGGTGAATATCAAATGAACTATGAATGGTTCTGCAGTATGTAAAAGACATATTGGGAGACTGCTACGATCTGCCAGACAAAACCAGCCATAGTAAACTGATCCCAAGAATCTCAGGGTCCCAGCTGCAGCACTAAACCCCACTGAGAGGTGTGGGTCCTGTTACACTCAGCTAAAAGATTGTAGCTTCAGATGTTTGGTCTTGCAAAAGATTTTAGAAACCTGAAAGAGTTTCAGACCCTTTTTCAAACAAATGCTTTAGCTAGAAAGGAAAAGAAGGGAAAGCAATTTATGTGATGCTATTTGTTTGGTTGGTTGGGTTTCGGGTTTGGTTTTCTTTTTTTAAACTTAAAAGTGGTCACTGTGCATTATTTACCATAGCTTTTTCATCATAACCTTTTGTCACATCAATTGTTCTCAAGCCACAAGGACACTTGCACCAAAGCAAATCTTTGCTGGAGAAACGTGCATTGCCTGTGCTCCCACATGCATGTTCCTGCAAAGGTAATTCTTGTTTGGGGACTGTAAGGAGAGGAAACTGCAATAACATCAACTCTGTGACTTACAATAATGGGAATTTTCTACCATGTCATTCTTGCACATTCTGCTGGTCACATTCCACAGATTATCTGTTCAATCATTATTTTACCTTAAAAAAAAACTTCCACTGTTAGATGGCAAAAGTGTTCAGAAACAAAATCTAAGAACTGCAGAGAACCCTGCGCTGTTGGTGTCCAACCCAACTGGAATATCCCCCAGTGTGCGGCCAGAAAACATCACCTTTTCTTCTGTGTAAACACACTGACTACGTAAGGCCAAAGAAAACATAGGGCCAAAACCCAGGACTACAAATAACCATCAGAAAGGCAACCCTCTGATTTGGCAACACAGGTTGTAAATAGGTCCTTTGCATGCAGGCTGTCTAGAACAGCAGGTTGCACCCGCATGCTTAGTGGCATTAGAGACACCTAAGTGCAGCAAATAAATGAAAACAGAGCAGGCAGTGCTGTTGAAGGAGGTCATCTGATTGCAGAGGCAAAATTGAGGCTGTAAACCAAATTTGGCAAAAGCCAAAAATGGGAGACAAATCCATAATTTTTACATCCTTTATTCACAAGCTATTGAACTATGAAGTGGGAAGGGTGGCTTCTTTCTATGCATTTCCAGCACCTTGCTGAAACACAGACCTAGGGCACTGTGCACGCAGGTATATTTAAATACCTCAGATAAAAAGACCCTGACCGCATCCTCCCACCTCTCTGCCTCAGAGGGGCCTTGAACTGCAGCCATACTGAAGTCAGGTTACCCAGCTGGAGTAGCTGTGGGCTGCTCAGAGCTGAACACTTAGCTGGATGATCAGCCCAACAAATGGTCTTATTGTCTCCTCTCCCCTGCAGGCACCTAAACCACTGCCAAATCCAGCAGACGAGGCTCTGAAATTCCTCCACATAATCACAAGTCTCTCTGCTGACAGGCTACATTCATAGCAGTTGCACAAAGGCCAGGGCAAGGAGGTACAGCTCCTCCTGTAGCACTGCCCTGCCTCAGCCATCGCCCTTCTCTATGGTGGCACCCTCAGCATCCCCAGCACGGGGCAGATCCAGCTGCCCCACGGGCTGCACCTGAGGCATGGGGTCCTGCAGTAGCAGGGTCACAAACATGGCCCAGCTGGAGGTATTTAATCCCGGCCTCCTACTTCAGCCTTTTCTCTTTCAGAGAGCTCAGCACACCTGGACCCAGCTGCAGGATAAGCCAGCCTCACTCTGCCACAGACATCACCGGAGGGTTTTTACCACAAACACCCATCCACAGGTTAAAAAGAAACACACATCCTTCCTTTCCCCACAATGGCAAAACCAAAACAACATCAGAAAGTGATTCTGCATGGCTTCAGCAGTTAACCCAGGGGCAAAAGCCCAGCCAAGCCCTCCTTTCAGTTCACTGAGACTTCATCCATTTAATTTTCTTAATTCAGGTTGGTTGCATGATTTCAGCTACTTCAAAGTTCAGCAACAAATGTGAAACATTTCTGTCTTTCAATCATACTAAGTTCCTTTGCTATAATATGTCTGATAGGTCAAACCCCTACTAAATCATGCTCATCGTAAAGCGATACTACCATCACATAAATTTAAGCCTTTTAGCACAGGCCTTTCATCAACTCATAATGCTGTACATGCAGCAAAGTCTAGACACTTTGGAAAGCCTAATTGTAAGTTCAGGCTATGAAATACTCATTTTTTCTTAAAAACCTCTTTTTATCACCATTTCTCATTGCCCTATGGTGTATATTGATTTTATATATTATACAGCAAGAAAGATAATTGTGTGTAAAGAGCTGTGTGTCATTTAAGAAAAAGAAAATAAGTCTATTTGGCAAAACAGAGGAGATGAGTAGATGTCACTCCTCCTACAAAAATACACAGCAGTCATGGGCTCTGCTGTAATCTAACTTGTAACAATTACAAAATTAATTGTTATATTACAAAAATATATCAAACTCTCAGACCTCCCAGGGACCCTGTACATTTGATTAACAATATTCCAGCATTCACCCATCCTCTGCAGTAAAACGAAAGGTGGGTGTCCCCTTTGTCAGTATATCATGAAAACTGCACCAGGTGGCTAATCCTCCACAGGGAACTTGAACCTTGGCAAAGTATCTACCAGAGGCTGAACAGATGCTTAGGCACTCATTAACCAATTCATTTCATCGTCACACATATGATGCGAGTGTAACATTAAGAGCCTCACAACCCTGCTTCCACCCCCACAATGGAGAGCTGAGACTGAAAACCTGCCCCTCGCTTGTTCGATATGGCCCAGGCTGGTAATGCAAGTTTAATTTTTCCAACTGTCTGGAAATAACAGATCACAGAACACAGCAAGAAACCAATTTCAGAGTTTTCTAAGCAGTTGGACGCAAGTTTTTGAATGTATTTTTGTAAAGCAGTAGGAAATCCCTCTCTCCATGGGTCCAGCCCTGAAAGCACAGTTAGATGAGCTGGCATCCCTATTACACTGGCAGGGATTTCTGCAAGCAGGATACCTGGCAGCACCTGCAGAAGCAGGCCCTAAAGACTGGAAATAGCTTGAGGATGACTTGAAACTTCACATTACCCTTCAATGGAAGGGTGGCTTTAATAACACTAGCAGCTACCTGAGGATGGTGGTGTTAAAAAAAAAAAAAAGAAAACACAACAAAAACCCCAGGAGATATTCAGAGGGAATCTAAAATACTGGAGGGGATGTGGTATGGTGTGTATAAAATACAATTCAATAATATAAATACAACAGGGGATACAAGCAGACAGGCAGGAAGTCCAAGAGCAAAGCTGTTTTTCACGGCATAGTTTTAGGAGTTTAAGCCATTAAGAAAATAATAGGCAATATCTAAAAGGGAGAGAGGAAAGACGGCCTACCTCAACAGGCAGTTGAAAACAGAACAGAAAACCTCTCTTGTCAAGCTGCTTCCCTTTCATGCTGGATAATAATTGAGTCAGTACCAGCAGAAATGACAACTTAAGGAGAAAGAACAATGAAGAGACTCCTGTACACAACCATACTTTGCTTTCAGCTCATTTGCTTTCTCTTAGCATAGCATCAGAAGAGAATGGCTCCATTACCTATGGAGCTGAAGGGAACTGCATCACTGGAACGCTACTCAGTACAATACCTTGGCAAAACCAACGTGCGATTTGGAGAATCATTCAATCAAGGCTGCAGGAAAACTTCCAGCAGTGCTCAGATATTTTTGCAGTTTAAGTCTAATTGTTCACACTAGGTTCAAACTTGTTTAAACAACAGGAACGTCCGTCAGTACAATGCTGTGAAGTTAAGTTTGGTCAGTTAGGAACCTCAAAAAACTTAGCTATGCCTGGTACCAGACAGTCATCTCTGGGATGCACACCTACTTTAAAAAACGGGAAGCAGCATTAGTCCAAGTTCATACTGAAAAACACACTTAGAATATTTTTATGGGGTTTTATTTTCTGAAATAAAATTATCTTAATTGGTGAAATATAATGAAGTGTGCTAAAACCAAATCCTGTCTTAGGCACCAGAGGCTGTCAGACCAGGGGAAAACTTTTGTTTTTCTCTGCCTGCCCACCTTCTTCCAGCCAGAGAGCTTGTAGCACTCTGCTGTACTCACCAGGCAGCAGCTGAAGTTATGGAGAGTCTCAGATGTAACTCTGAACGTCCTTTGGCTAGAACTAACCTTCTCTAATGTTTCGCATTTTTAGTGTACATTTTAAGGCAGAGATTGGTGATGGTGGTAGAGCTTCTGAAGAGATGATGCTGGTGGATTTTGGAGCAGAAAAGGGAATTTTTACATCAACTTAAAGGGTGATAAACCAGCAAGGGTCAGAGACTGCCTTTGTGTGTTTTTCAGCACTGGGCACAGTGGGTACTGAAATTGGAAGAAAAGATGCCAAAAGAACAAACACAAAGCAGAAGGGGAAAACATCTTTATGTCTGCCAATCTCCAGGCAACTGAAGCCCACAGCTCCCCTCCTTCCCCCGTCCTCAGAGAGAGACTGACTGCTGCAGGACTTACAGGAATTGATCCTGACAATGACAGACAAGATCCAAGCCTCAAAAACCTTAGGAAAGAACAGCCTTGTAGAAATGGACTTAACAAAATAAATAACTTGTCCCAGGCCAGAATACAGACTTCTTGGATCCCAGATCACTGACACGATAGTCAGCAATGGCACTACTATCATGTCAGGGCAGCTGCTTGCTCATCCACACAAGAGGCTCAGAGCAGCTTTCAGAAGTGAGGACAAAAATCCCAGTCCAGGTGCAGCCCATCCTGCTGCAAGTCACAGCCACCAGCAAGATGCCAGCAGTACTCCCCTGCCATCTACTTGCATCAAAGGAAAGACGATGTGGAGAAACGCCACAATTTTATTTATGATAGTAAGAGCTGATGAGAATTATTTACACCCAGCAGTAATTCAGTTACAGCAAACCCTTGGGTACCCCATTTCTGTGCATCACCTGCAAATTACAGATGACGAGGGGTTTCTAATTGCAAGTCTCTGGTAAGCAGAAAAAAGCTTAGAGAGCTGGAAGTGAACTGGGCACCAGGATGCATGCACCCAGGGAACCTGAAAGACAGCCCGTGAGGCTTTGGTGTGCACAAGGGTGCTCCTTCATATGCTTTAAGCTCAAATTAATAAACCTGTTAAGAAAAACCTAATTTTATCAGAAGCTCTGCCTGCTCAGGAAACACACAACACTGAAGGTCCTGATCCCTTGGGACCATTGCTGTGTCCCAGCAGGTCACCAACGAGAGAGAGGTGTTTATGTGTAACCCTGACCTTGTCCATAATCATTTTACACTTACATGAACAACTCCCACAGGTTTTGGTGACTGCAGCCAGGTACCCACCAGGCCACCACTGCTCCCTGTTACAGAGCTCCATCAGCAGCCGCTTATCTCTTCACTGAAGTTCAGCAACTTCAACTAAAACCAGACACTGAGGGCAACCTTCAACTAACAAGTCAAAATTATTTCTGAAAGCCAGGCTGAATAAAAAGTATGGCATTTTAAAACAACCAATGGAAGCCCTTTCTTTACAAGCTTCCCCCACAGCAGGTGCCATTTTATACCCCCATGGTGTGGGGCATGTGCAATTGGTGCTAAGTGTGTGCAGCTGGGAGGCTCAGAGGCTGGGCAGTGCTGATGGCAGAAGCTCCAGCACCTGGGCTGGGGCAGCTTCACCCCTGCACCAGCTCAGCCCAGGGGCTGCTCTGTTGCCCAGGATGTGTTCTGTAATTATCCTCTGAAACATCTCAGGACAAAAACCCTTTTAAATTTCAGAACCAGAGATACTCTTACAGGCTTTGACACTGTTTGCCATGTTTTGGTGCATAGCAAAGTTGTCTTTTTTTTTTTTTTTCTCAGAGTTAAAATAAACTTTCTCTGCAGAGTGACCTGCAGCAGAAACAAGTGATTGTAAAGCACGAGAGCAGCAGCTGGGGTATATCCACCTGTGCTGGATGTGGCACTGCACAGGCACGATGCTGGTCCTTACCTGCTTCTGTCAAGAAACAGGCTGTCCTGGTCCAGTGCTGTCTACAGTATGTGCTTGCTACACATTCAGCTCAAACAGAAAATCTACCCTGTGAGCAGGTGCCAGCTGGAAAGCAAGCATCTTCAAAAACAAGTATTCCATCTCTCCTGCCTGATTGCCCTATTTTTAGAAAATAAATCAATGCTTTAAAACAGCAAAAGCATGTCTTGCCCAAATACAGCTTTTTTTATTCAAAAGATACATGACTAGCTTCAAGCTCTCCTCCTTCCCCTGCCATCCCAGGAAAGGAGAAGAAAAAAAAAAAAACCCAGAAGAGAAATGAAGTCAAATACGCTTTATTACTTATTAGGTGGTAATGTAATACCTTCTGACAAGCTGAACAGTTGTAGCAGACGGCTGTGGAAGTCACTACACGGCCTGTTTAGAACGAAAACAGGAATGAGAGACAGTTCTGAAAGGGAGTTTTTGAGCAGAGCTCAGCCATCCTACCATGCCCAAACCAAGTACTTTTATCCCGTTAATTTAGTGAATGAATCCCTCAGGGTCTCCAGCCATCTACCACTACAGCTCATTAGAGCCCAATATCCAACTTTTCATGTTGTATCACTGAAAGCACTTATGCTTAAAATGTAATTAAACTTAAAACAAACAAGATCTCTTTTCCTCCCTCTGCAACCCTGGGACCTGCCCCCCAGCCCCTGCCCATGTGGACAAAGGCACGCACCTCCGCGGCGTTATTTGGGAAAACACCGCACGCTTCCCCCACTTGACAGCGTGACATTTGCCCGACCGTTCAACCTGTGAGCAATTAGAAATCTAAATACCGGGTGTAATGCCCGGCTATTGGGATTTAAACTTGCAGATCTCTTACAAACGAGTAATGTGGTAAGCTTGCTGTCCGACGAGGTGTCTTATTGAAATATCCCAGGCTGGTTCGCTTGTCACAGCTGTCGTTTCAGCCATTTGCACTTACACTGTATTGCTTTCATTACAAAAATAGAAATTTGTGTCCTAAGTGCTGTTACATTACTAATGCTAAATATTTAATTCCCTGGGGTTCTAATTATGGTTGAGCACTGGCAACACTGATTCTACTTTTTAATAACAACTGTAAAAGCAATTTGAGCATTTTTCAATTAATTAAATACATAGTGTACGAGTAACCTCTTGTCATTTTGCCCTCCAGGACCTGAGATAATTTGTGTGGAATAAAATGTTTTGAAAATTAACTGATATACTAGTCTGATCATTGTTGTTCTATTAAATTATAGTCTGCCAAACGAGCGACATGTAATAGTTACATACAATACCGTTTCCTTATTTATGACGGCGTGGTGGTTTTTTGAAAAAACTTCTCCAGCGCGTTTCTAGAGAGCGCATCGGAGAGGCCTAATTAGCAGGAGATGGTCCCTGTACAGGAGCATCAGCAGACTTACAGTGGGGTGAGTCTTCAGCGATGAAAAACAAAGCCTCCCTCCATTCTTCAGACCTCAGTTTCACCTTCTTTCCCAGCTGAAATTAAAAGTGTTAATTAAATGACTTTCTCCTGCATAAACTCCTATGGATTAGTTAGTAGTTTACACTTTAACACATGGGAATTGACTCACAATATTAAAACATGCAAGTAGTTTAGAAACCAATTTTTTGTCTTCAACTTGCAGAACGCAGCATGAAAAGATCTGCCCCTAAAATGAGTTTGTTGGAATACATGGACAGTTAAAAATATCTAGCCTGCTCACACAGACGTCCAGGCAAAAAACTAACTTCTGCTGCATACCCAGCATGACAATAAAATTAAAAAGTAAATTTTCTGTTTATACAGTCCTAGAAGTTTAGAACACCGATACACAACAGCACCTTATGTATCCTGGCAAGGGGAACTAACCTCTTTTTCTCCATGTCCCACATTAAAAATAATGCAAAATCAATGGGGATGAATTAGAAAAAAAACCCAAATCTTGAAAATACTTTTTCCACATTTTTATTAGTAGCTGATGATTAAAGTTTTCAGCATGTATTTTGATAGTGCATTTTATTTTATAGTGTGCAATAATAGTAAGTCAGACATTGCATGAAAAGTGTTTGAGGTTTAAACATCCCAAAATACGCCGGTAAAAGTTTGATGGCTTTAGCCAAATAATTCAACAGTAAGGGCAACGTTCTACTCTGAAATCATACAAAATATCCATGATAGATAAGCAGCCAGTCCAGAGCGCACTACTAAGACTTTAACACTGTCAAAGGATTTCAGGAAGCAAAAACATCTTACTACCGTACGCTGGTACCACAGGCTTTCCAAGTCACAGTTGCTTGTGACTTAATTATTGCTATTTAAAAAGATTCCGGAAAAGGCATCTCCACCCACTGTGCTACTGCAATGAGGCTTTCTCTTTTAGCAGGGTAATGGAAATGGCAGCACTGTAAACTGGAAGCATTCACAAAAGAAGAAACAGCAGATTTCTGGTATCTTGCCTGGTTCCTGCAGCACCCCGCTCATCCTCCGGCTGCCTCTGGGCACCACTGCCACCATTGCTCACTGCAGGGCCATGAACCTGCTCAACCTCTGTGCACTTGGCACCACTTGGGTTTGAACGAGGTGGGGCTGTTTCTGACAGTGTCAGTCAGGCTCTGGGGTCACTCAAAAGAAGAACCTGTCCCTCCGATATTTTCTAAGACTGACCTCCTCTTTCAGGAAAGCACTTTGTGCCTGTATCTATACCAAGCACGGCCACTGATACCGCTGTGTGCATCTTGGAGCACTAGGTTCTCATCAAAACTCATGGAAGCGGAGTGTACTTGGCAGAGTTCTCCACATCATAGACCATGTAAACAAAATACAGTAAGGTGAGGTTAAAAAATGTTCTGATCTTGAAACTTGCATGTTTGTAAACTCTGCCTGAAATGAATAATTATAACTTTAAAAGAGACATATCAAAGATGCTTTAAAGATGTGAACAGTTAACAGGAAAGGCAGACTAACTGAACATGCTCAAACGGACATAAAATTGTTCCAATGCACTGGAAAAAGAAAGGAAAGGAATAGAAAAAGATCATATCACTAAAATTTACAATATTGGTAATTATATCTGTTCAATAGACTTTCTGAGGACACTTGTTTATAACATGTTTGGTCGCCACGTGTTGTAATTACAAGTTGACTTTTTCACAACTTGCAAAGCATTACACATGCGGAACATTGCACTCATCATACTAGTTAAAAGGAAAGCAAGCCTCAGTTTACATTTAGTAAGATTCCTTACTTGCTACTCCAAGACACTCACAGATTAAGAGCTGCAATTCAAACTAAGCAGGACTGCACCTCAGTTAAAAAAAAAAAAATAAAAAAAAAAAATTAAACTCCAGATTTCTTTTGGCACTAAGCAAATTGGGATTCTTGGTCAGTATTACAACACTATTTTTTCCCAAATAAAGACTAAATAGAATATACAATCATTGTCAAATAAAAGTGCTCAACTCTTAAGCATTTGTGCGTAGGTGTGTGTGTGCACACATAAAACATACATATGTACAAAATATGAAGAACACAAGCAATGTATTACAATAATAGCTCTCTTCTTAAAGATAGATTTGTATAACAGTGTAAAACTTGAAGTTATCTTTACTGCTATGGAAAGCTCCCCACTATCTCTAGGTGTCTGGCTTCAATAAATCCTGGAAATATTCTGCTCACATACTGATTTTTAAGGAATGGGCAGCATGTGTCAAATTCAATAAAAGCAGTACAGTTATTTAATCACCCCATTCAGCCAGCAGCTGCTTTAACGAAATATTTTTCTGAACATGTAAAAACGTAAAATACCCCCCAAAAAATCAGTCATCTATGTGCAGACTACTTAGCCTCTAACAATAATGGATATACTGAAGGACAAAAACGTGAGTCGTGCCAAGCCCGTAATTCTCAGTGACTGACTGTAAAGCACTTCTAGTCGGCATTAAGCTTTCAAAATTCTAACCCTAATCAATTGTAAACAAAGAAATAAAGACCTCAAGGTTGTTTTTAAAATCTTAAACACTAGCACAAAACATTAAATAATTTTTCTGTTTTTTTCTGATTCACACAGCATTCTTCCCAGGTAAAATACACACTTCGGCATGAAAACAGGCTAGTACATACAAGTTACAAAATAACACCTATTTAAACACATGAGCTAATTATACCTGGCATTTTGGACTTCAGTGGTAACATATTGCTTGCCATAGAGCAGAAAATATCACCGTTAGCCAAAACCAAAAGTGCATAAGATTCAGAAATCTAGGTGCAGACAACCTCACCACTTCTCCAAACGCTTATGCCCCCAAGTCTTTCCGTGGTACAGGAAAGCCAACATCATCTCCCCGGGCTGTAGAGAACCTGGAGACGTACAACTTGCACACATGTACTTCAGCTTTGGTGACAGCACAGCAACAAAAAGCCCATTAAAAAGAAAAAAGGCAGATAACCAGATGCGATCAACTTGCAACTGGTTTTGGTGGGGTTTTTTTGTAACATGCTAGCAAATGGGTGCCAGCTAACTAACCTTAGTAGAGAACAAACTTAATTTATACAGAGCAGGATGCTGTCAGATTATTTTAAACCTAAAAATTATTTCTAGCAGCAAGGCAAAATTACACTTCGTAGAAGACATTTGCTCTGAAATAAAAAAGTTGATGTGGTGTTTGATTATTTGGGGGTGGGGGGGTGGGAAGGAGGGGACGATGGATGAATGAAAGAAACCCACCTCACCTAAAGCCAATGAAACATAACACTCTGCAGAACCAAGCAGTCAGGTGAAGGAGTTTCTTTGAAAAAGGCACAGCATTACAAGCCAGGAACCTTGCCAAACTAGTTGTTAACCAATGCCCCTCCTCCCCGATCTTTTTTTAAAAAGAACCGTAAGCAACTTTGAGTAACTTTTCAGTGGAAGCTGCTATGCTGTGAAGATATTTGTTACACCGAGATGCCTTCCTCCTTTCCAAGGCAAAAGATGACCCAGTCTGACCCCAGATGTAGCAAAAGCCACAGAAGCCTGTGAAGAATTTCTCTACCCCACCCAGCCAGTTGTTCAAGCATATACCTCTATAAAAACATTTCATCTTCATTCAAAAGATAGAAGATCTACTATTCCCTTTCTAATCATTCCTAATGATTCATTGCTCTTATTAAAAGTTTGCACCTTAGAATTTGTCATTAACTGATTTTTATCTCTGTCTATTGTCAACACGTATTGCCTTGAAAATGTTTTGTTATGTCTGGAGTATGAAAACAGCCATATGAAATCAACTATCCCATTACAGATGCAATGATTATTTTCAGGAATGCACATTTTATTCAACCAAGTTTGAACTGAAGTTAAAGGAGTTAGAAAGTAACCATATAGTACCAGATAAAAAGGTAAACTATGTTTTGTCCAACATATTTGTGGAGAACATAGAAATTATGTGTATATAATAATAAACACATGATTATGTGCAGGATCCTGGTAGATTCATACCGAGTGCAGCAATCACCAAAGAGCCAGGAAGTCTAGTTGAAACCAACCTACTATTTAGAGTATTTATAGGAAAAAAAAATCTGTATTGTATTTTGTTTTCTTTTTAGCGCTGCATAAATAGTATGACAGTCTTAACTATAGTATTTGATCATTTTAAGTGTTTGGACATAAAATTTTACTCGTCGGCATAACACATCCACGGCAGTGCTCTACATAAGATGTTATTTTGCAATACTGGTTTAACTACGTATTACCACTTAAGTAGGGGAAAAGACTATTAGGCAATCACAAGCATTTCATTAAATATTTTAACTTTGGTACTACAATAGTCCATATTAAGAGAAAAGAATTATATGAATTATGGGCTGTCTCAAAGAGCTGTGGAGGCTCATTTCCCCTTAGTTCGTGGTCAGGGGAGACATCTGTAAGACCTCCTTTGGAGGAGGTACATCACTTCTGAACTCAGCACAGATGCCAAGAGCTCAGCTGCGGCTTGACCCCAGGCTGATGGCACAGTTCTCACAGCTAGAGACGCACCCACCTTCACCACAGAGCTGCAGAGATCGGATCAGGGGCAAGTTGAGGATTTTGGAAACTATGAGGCTGGCACTTTGCCTCCTTGAACTATGCACGCACCAACCACTACACTGCAAGCATAGACTAACGGCTAAGAAAGAGCTTAACTGAAGAGTCCAAAATTTTCTCAACATACAGCAGTACATGGCCAAGTTAACTCATAACTTGGCAGAAAAGCAATAGGCTTCACCCTCTGTCATATCACATCTACTTCTTTTTTATATATAATTTTAAAATATTAGCCACTTCTAAGTTGGTGCACATTCCCAAATCTCTTTATAGGCCTCCACCCTAAGACATGCCATGCCTCATCTCTTCACATCACTATTTTTCAGATCCACAGTTCAGGGAACAGCAGATGCAGGCTCCAGTCTGAACGCACTGTGATACAGTAGTGCTTCTGAGGATAAAACAGCCAGGGCCGGCAGTTCTTTGCCTGCAAAGCAGCTCCTTCCCCTTACACACCAGTTCCTTTCCAGACGTAGTACATTAATTTCCTCCCTTACACATGCGACATAAGAGGCCAGTGCATACTTCCTCTTTCTTTAGGTTAGGAACAGTTAAGAGATATTGGATGCAACACCAGCTGAGCTGGAGGTTCAGTCCTTTCTGTGACTGAACCAAGTTCCTTTCATCTAGCAGTGCCCCAAGAGGAGACACAAACCGAGTTGCTGCTCTCAGGTGTCTGACAGATCAGAAAGCCTCTTGTTCTTTGTGCACCCAAGCCATCTGTGGGACAGCACCTACACTCCACAGCCTTCTCTCAAGAAGGGTCAGTGTTGAAGGAGCTGTTTAGTGCACTGGTTTTACTCATTATGCCTTCCAGTGCTAGACATCATCCACACCATTCTGATTTTGGCACGGGGAACATCAAGAGCTTGGATGCCTCATTGGACTCCAGCATCGACTGAGGCAACATTGGCCAGAGAAGCAGCAATGGATGGGGCGGCCTCTTCTGCTGGAGGTGTTCTGCCCTCTTCGCTAAAGGCAGCTTAGGGCACCATGTATCAAACACAGTTCTCCAGAGGCATGTGGTGGTTGAGGCACCGTCTTTGATGAGTAAAGCACAACTCATTTGTACCATTCACACACCTTGACCAGATACATTTTTCTGAAACAGGTGTCCTATCACCTACACAAACTCACATCATGTCTCTCCACTCACACTGGCACACAAAAGGAATAAATCAAAGAGCCCAGTTTTATTTTATATTATTCAGTATGTCCCCAAAATGTGAATATTATACATGACAGAACTGCACAGCTTTCTAACACATCTAATTTTTACCACATCTTAGAGATGTAACTGCACCTGCTGAAAACACTACCCCACCAGCAGCTCCTCAACAACCCTCCTGTCAATGCACCACCTTCCCCAATACACCATCTGTGCATTCCCTGCCCTTTCATCAAAATGACCCAGGATGCTAGTTAACTAATATTTGATAACACGACTAACTTTAGCTGAAATAAGTCTGGCTGTGCTCAGGGAAACTGCTCAGTTTGCTTCCCTATCGGGACAATAACCTCCACGAGTGAGTGTGCAAGCAAGCATACATGAAGCTGCCTTCTTTAACTAGCACAGCTGCTGACAAAGGAGGCTGTATCTCTTGCCTTCTCTGAAGTTAATGCCAGCAGTTTAAAGCAGAGATGGGGGGGGCACACACAAAAAAACCCCATGAATCTTAAGTTACTCTAAAATTCTACTCCAAGGACACATTAGTTCCACTAAAGTCAAAGTATAAGCCAGACGCAATAGGTCAAGTTCTAATTGAAGAGATTGCAGAGAAAGTAAGAGCTAATAATTCTTAATTTGGCATAACATGACATTCCCAACAGCTTCTGTCTCTCCTTCCAGTAATTGTGTCTTGACAGTGTACATATTAAAAAAATCATTGCACAAAAGACATTTTCTGTTGGGAGGGAAAAAAAAAAAAAAAGAAAAAAGCAAAGCACCTTTCTTTGTAATAGTGTCATTCTGAAACTGAAGGTGCTTTCAGTTCCGAAAGGAATGATATGCCGATCAAAACACGAAAGGAACAAAACCTCATTCATTCCTTATTTGTTTAAGAATTAGTAAAAAGAAACATCTTTGCAGGAGGCTAAGGCAACAGCAATTCAGACAATAATAAACTGAGCATTGTAAGAATAACTATTCCATTGAATAAAAGAACTCTGGCAAGAAACTTTTCACATGGCATTCAACAGACATTCAAATAAATGAATGAAGCATGCAAGTTAAGTTATTTCAAAAATAAAGACTTTCCAGCGGTTTACCAGAATGACAACATTGTATAGAAAGATACAATAGCTCTTTGTAGCCTAAGAATTGTCAGCTTTATTTTACAAAGATGACTTCCAAAAGCATCTTGTCATGACACTAGAGTTTTGAGAAAGAAAAAACCTGTCATTTGATAAATAGATGAAATTAACTGTCATTAAAACCACTTAAGCACTCCTCCTTCCTGTTATCCTTCTCATCTCGACAGTAACTGATAAGAAGATTTCAGGGATGCTCAGTCATTGATGGCAGGACCTAGAAAAGAAACAATTTTGCACACAGTTATCATTTGCATTCACAGCTTCTAGTTATTGTATTTCACTAACCTGCACTTAATTGGCTTCCTTCTGCCACTGGCATGAGCACAATGGACCATCTACTTGATACAAATCTCCACACTCTGCTGCCACCTTATACCATGAAAATATTGTAGTGGTTGTATCCTATCATGTTAATAGTGCATGCTAAGGTAGCATTGACAAGGTCCTGCTATCCACCAACTATGAATACCAGCCAGTGCATCAGCCAGCAGGGATCAGGCATCACTCATTATCCAGCAGTTCATTACTCATGGGACATGGTCGAACTTGAAACTGGTGGATTTCTCCAACTTCTGGAAAATATACCACTTGTCTGCAGAAACATGCCACCAAAATAAGTGAAGGTCCAGATGCAACAGTTACAATAGAATTAGTGAAGATGCTACAACAGCATGGTTTCCCCAAAACCATTATCCAAGATTTTTTTCTGGCTAAGCAAGCAGCTTGTTTAAGAGGAAAGGAGGGCATGTACTGGCCAAAGAAAAAGACCCGAGTCTTGCATAAACAGACTAACTCCCGTGCATCCCCAGAAGGCAGTGTGCATGGCAACCCTACTTCCAACATACAAAGTAATTAATTGTATTCCCACATTAAAGCTACTGTGGCACACCTCCACTTTGGCAGATTCCTAGCTGGCTTTAATCTTCTCCATCTTCCACATGCCAGGTTCCTCACACCAGCTGGCCCTCAGTGACAGCTGAGTTTTTAATGCCATACAATGGCTTGATGCAAATGGGTTTTGCCCTTTCTTCCACCTTTCGCTAGACCTTGCTACCATTTAGTCACCGCACCAGTGTAACAACTACACTTTCTTCTACTGAACTACAGCTGCACATCTACTGATGTGACAATGGGAAGCAGGGGTCTTCATCCCTACAGAAATGTAGCTGCCTTTTTGGTTAGCAACTTGCATCCTTTTTCATGTCCAGGACAGAGCATATGGTCCTTCAAAGGGACATCAAAATAAATATGACAGGTCAGTGCAATCATCATACTGAATGAATTTAAATTATACTATATCTAAAATAAATTGTGTGCACATAATAAAGATTCAAATGACAAAAAAAAGTCCCCTACCCTTTATCCCTCTCTGAATTATTTATGAATTCTGCAACTCCAGCTGTTGCCACCAGCCCAAGGACATTACTTCATTTTGGAAATGACACTTCATATTAAAAGGTAAGTTAATAAAAAACCAAAACAAAACAAGGAGGACACTGTGGACCCTCCTTAAAGGCCACAGCAAAGCATAATACATCTTTTCCCAGCATTTACAAAGGAAAATAATCAACAGTCAATTCAGTTCATGTTTCTCAACTTGTTTCTGTAATTCCAGACACATATTTCAACACTCATGCATTAAATCAGCCATGCCTTTTCAACCATTGCAGTTAGGCAAGGCTCCCAAAGCATCCTGGATTTTCCTCATATTTTTTGAGGGTTATCTCTCTCTAACAGTTCACCATAAACCATATGCCCCCATACCAAAGACTCTGCGATACTATCGGCACTCAAGTTAGTTAAATCATCTAGTACATAATACGGTCATTCCAAGAAAACATGAATAACCTGCATTTATAGAATTGCTTTTGATAAAAGCAATTATTTGTTCATAAATTAAAACAAAAAGAAACAGCAACTTTAACATCTGTAGTTTAGGGCACAAATAATTGGTTTCAACTAAACATGACATTTAAATTAGCAAATTCTACGTAGTACTGTCTGCCCGCTTACAGACTGCCCTGATTCAGGTTCCATCCAATATTAGTTCTTAGATTTCAAACAAACAAACTGGGGAGGAGGGGGAAAGCTTAGCCAGTAAGAACAATTTCCACTGCCTACATTAATATGCCCTCCCTCCTCCCACACCCCTCCTATCAACTAAAACAAGTTCATAGTTTATCTGTAGAGCAGAGAACACGTAGGCAGAATAAATAGGAAAAAAAAATTTAAAAATCAATCATTGGTTTTAGTTGCCACCCTATTCATAGTGGAATCTGACAATTAAATAGGTATAGAGATCTGAATTGCTGAACTGTTGCACAGAAAACACCCACACCATTAACACTGCACCACTTTCGCACTACAAGAACATACTGAGACAGGGTCTTCATGTCAAGCCTGAACTGAACTGAAATGGGTCAAAATTTGCAAGCCCTCAAGTGTCAAGGGACATATGGATTATTAGCTAAATATTAGCTCTTCAGAATTTACCAACAACCTCTTCTCCACCACAAAGGAGATTATTCTGTTCTTACCCATGACCTTCATTTCAATGTTTTCTGCTTTTACTTTTACCTAACTGAGCAGCAACTGGGTTTATATTCTGCTCCCAGGAGATCCCAAATGTCACAAGAACTTTTAACTGTTTAGTGATTTTGGGATGTTATTTGTTTTGGTGTTTTTTTTTTTTCTCCTCCCTAGTCACCTGAAAGCTGACTAGCAATTGTGGCAGTTCTACCACTGAAAGGAGATGTGTGAATAAACTTAAGAGCTTCCAAGGTACCATTACCAGAAATCTCCAATATCACCCACAAAGCTTGCAAGCCATTTGTTAGCTTCATGCAGCTGAGAGTGCACCATTTGCCATTAGCTCCAAGCGCACAGTTCAGGCCTGAACCAGAACACCAGGCAGGCAAGTATTTAATATGCAAACTCATCTTTGGGAAAGGCAGTAAAGCAAGAGATGTTACCTGTCTTTCAAGTGAAACAAGCCAATGGCTTGCAAGCAGAGCACACTTCGGTTAAGCTGTCAGCAGCACCCCTAGCAGTATCTGCTTTTGTTCAGTTTGGTACCGCTGAGCTCAGTGTTATTCAGGAAAAGGAGATGTAGTTAAAACAAACGTTTATTTGCCCTTCAGTCTGCATCAGGCCTGGCACCCAGCCCTGAACAGTCTCCCTCTTCCTTGCTACTGTGGGAAAGCTACTGAAGGAGGTCCTTCCCTTCCCATCTCCTGCTGTTGGCCAAAGAAACAAAAGGTACAGAAACAAAAAGAACAGGTGGAGAACCTGGGATGTGTAAAATACCACTGAGCAGTTAAATGTTACCAGTTGAACCTTAATTTCCAAGAGCCTCAAATTCTCCTGTTGTCACTGCTATATATTTGAGGTTATTACTCCCTCGCCATTAATGATTCTCCAATATTTTGCTAATCCCAGGTGTTGTGCACAAACCCTCTCAAAATTACAATTATTTACAGTTGTAACCTGCTCAAATGTACATCACATTTTTCTGAAAATTAACAAATTAAAACAGGAACATATCTCACATTCCAGGGTTGCCATTTAACTCAATGCCACAGGTTCTTAAGTGCCTCCTGAAATACTTTCTAGCTATGCTAAAGGAATGACATTTGGAAAAATCACCTGTGTGCTGATAGGAAAACATCCTTCTGAAGATTTTCACAAGTTAGTTGGATGCAATTGAAGTCAGTCCTCAGAAAATAAGGGAAACTCTCTTCGTGCCCAAACATGCTCACTAAATGCTTCTGGCTATGACATTATTTCATAATTGACACATTATACACAAACACCTCAAAAACTATCTTTTTGCATGTCTGGATTACATAGCTATTTATACGCAGTGCTTTTGCAGAACCTTCCTAATGTTGCACGATAATCTCTAATACAAATGACCAACTGATCCTTTCAAATGATACTTTTTTTTAGCATCCAATATTTTAAATGTTAAAAAAAATTGTACCTCAACATTGTCTTTAATCTAATCCTTACCCTGGACAATTGGAAGTACATCCGTATTAATCTATTAGATGCTTTTCCACACCACACCTACGGCACTGCATAAATTATTGTAATTTAAATAAATTACTGCTTGAAAATTCTCATTTGGTAAGAAACATGCAGTGTTACAAGGCAGCGGAAAGAAAAATGTGCACTATGGTAACTAAGTTTTGTAACGGTATATCTCGGTTCTCATAAACCAGCTATTCTAAATTGTTAAAGGACAAGAATATTAGACCGGTCACATAGAACACACATCAATATGTCCAAGAAGTCAATAATATGAAATTAAATCTACAGTTTATTTAGATACATTTCCATGCCCATATATGCAGAATCCACTTCAAAAATGTCATTAGGCTGGCTGAAGAATATTATTGCAAAAGATACTAACACCAATAGTAGTTCTATCTCTGCCCTGGATAACTTGCATTTTTCTCTGTAAATGTCTGATCTGCTGAAATGCATTGAAGAAAAAGGACTTGGGAAAAAAAAAAAGAAAAAAAACAGTCAGAAAAAAACCTCAAGTTCTTTTGTTACATTATTCCGCATATTACTACTGTTTAAGGCTGACTTGTTTAAGACTGCACATTTCAACTACCTAACAGTAAAGAATGAAAAGCTTCTTGCTACAAGCTAAAAAGAAAGTCTTTACCATGCTCCTTGAAGAGCTCATTTTCACATTACTCAGGCTTCATTATGCTGAATCAATATTCGTTTAGTCACTGGGGTTATTGACATATTTTAAAATAAAAGTATACCCTTCAGCTACTGCACTCATTACGGGTAATTTGTCTTGTCAGGGAGCAGGGAATATTATCCCAGTCTTTCAGGGGCTGACAGCCCATGGAAATTCCTCCCCTTGGTTATAACTGTAAATAATTTTAAGGTAAAATATTGAAAAATCAATGACTGTTTCCTGCAATCTGTCACAAACAAATCAATCATAATCTGCACAGCCAGAGAGTATGATTTGAAGGAGATGAGAGCAGATGTAATTCTTGGCTGGAATTTCTCGTTTCAAAAATCACTGCACATAATGGTGTCATCATTTAAAAACTTAGCAGTCACTGCAACTGCCACTCATAACATCTAGTTGGACAAAACCGCAAGGAAGAGGAGGAGAGATGCCATTGCTGTTATGTAAACAAACACTATTTAAATGGTTGCAACATTATCAAATTTCACAGATACAACATCTAGGCTTGTCTCTCCACGGAAGTCCATGATGCTTTTCTTTCCCAAGGGAAGATTGTCTACAAATTAGCCTCCCAAAACGCAAAGCGTTTTAAAACAAAACTAGGCTTCACAAAAGGTAAGCAGTAATATCTGGTATTAATACTATTTCTAAAAATATTTAAATTTCATTTACTCCAAATTGCTCCTAACAGAATTACGCATCAAATACTGAAGAGATTAAGAAAGGAGAATTGTCTGAGGTACCTTTGTCTTTTTAAGAGCATAAGGATTTCAATGCTTCTTTGTCCTCTACATATTATATTTCACATCTAATTTTCATTAGGCACACACCGACTCAACTTTAGTGGAGGTAACCACTGCAGAGTACAGTGGAAAGAAAGTCATAACCTGCATAAATTAATTGATAATATATCTTCAACTTCCACTCAAAAAGATTAACTATTGTATATGGAATTACATTTTTTTATAAAGGATCAATTTATACATAAAGAATTAACTACTGTGCAGTCAAAACGCTATAAACGGATCTTTGTAAATGTGAATCATTTGTGTAAAACTAATCTGTTTTTATAGAGTAACACTAATGCTTGGACTGAAATTATTTCCTCATTTGACCCCCCACCTCACACCAGACTACGTTTTCACCCTGACACTACAGTGCGCGAGAGATTTCCATGCAGATCAGTCAAGACAAAAAAGCAGCAGATAGGATGGGATTGTTGTGCAACTCTAACTGTGGACCTAAGCTTGCGCTCCTTGTGCAAACAAAACTCACAAACGCTCATGGAGTGTTTCCCTCTGAAGTCTATAATTTGAGCTCTTAATCTTTAATGTGCAGAGCCCGTTATCACATATTCATTTTAATCACATTAACCTTACCAACTCATATTTCTGAATATTTATCTCACAACTGTTAGACCTCTCCAAGGTTCGCCTTCCTTTAAATCAGGCTTTAAGTCTATCTCCTACATGGAAAACACACATCTCTAATTCTTTATTGATACACATCAGAACCACTACTGTTTGTAGCAGCTGCACAGATCCTCTTTCTTAGCAAAATAAACTATTAAAAAAAAAAAGAAACTAAAGTCTTAGTCCAGAAGAAACAACTACTGCCTTAGAGGCTAACTAAGCGCAGGAAAACTACAAATACCAGGCGTGAAGTAAATCAGCTTAACCTGGGGAAAGGAGACTCTATTGTGAAAGGAAGCAGGAGGAGGCAGAGGGTGAGTAATCACTAAAAACAAGAGTAGCTCCTAGAAATGAGCTGCACTACTTCACTTTTTCCCTGGATGAGATCTATAATGAAGCTATCCGACAGAGAGACAGCCTCAGGCTCATCAGCCCTTTTAAATCTCCTCACTGGCCAACCGACATTCACAGAGGGAAGACCCTGTTTACTATGTTAAGCCATTCTGGGAGGGAGAAGCAATGTGCCATACTGAACACGTCAGCATCTCTCCCCAGTGCCATTCCCCTGAGCCAGGTTGTTATTTCTCGTGACAACCACCTAATTAGGTGGGTCAAGAATCACAGAAGATAGAAGAGATCCGTTCTTCCTACATGCCAGTTCTCCTATTTGTAAAAATGAAGGCAATGACTCTCCCCCTCCATTTTAAGGCACTTAATAAACATTAACAATAAAGCCAGTCACATCTCCCAGACAACACTGTCAGATATTTTCTTGCAATATTTGAGAACTATTGGGCTCAGGAGGAAGCTCCCACAAGTTCCAGACAGAAAAAAAGACTCGCAAATTCCATCCTTGGATGCAAGAGGTCACAGAGGGCTGCACCACCACAGACATTTTGCAACTGCTCCCCGACGAGGGAAGCCCTAAGAACAAAGAGCAGCACATGCTGCAGCACTGCAGATGTTTATGGAGAGTTCATGGGTCAGCACTATGAGTGCCATTTTTTGCTGGACAAAGCATTAAGATGCTGTAACAGCTAAGAGGACTGCAAAGGCTTTCTAGTTAAGAAGTTGAACTAGCTTCAATTTCTTGAATGAAAATGTATTTTTCTTCATTCCATCCTTCTCAAGAAACAAAAGAACTACAAGTTATGGAAAGAGCTTTAAAAAAAGGAAAGACACTGGCCTAAAAAAAAAACCTAGTAGTATTTCCTCTAGTACCCACCTCCTCGATTTACTACTCTTACTCATAATGCTCATTTAAGCCACTAATATATGTTCATTTATCTAATGCAGCTCCACATGACCACTGAACAATAAAGCAGTACAGTATTACTGATATTACACTATTATCAATATTCTACCTAATGATGCTTATAAAGTCTTCATATTTGGGTGTACAGAAAGAAGAATCCCACTCTGAAATAGCTCCTGCTTTCCAACTCTGTTCTTCCTTTCTTCAGAATTGCTTGGACCAGTCTCACTGAGCTCCTCTGGAGAGGATGAAAAAGAAAGAAAAGAGAGCATATTTATTACAGTGTGTGTCATCTGCACCACATGATTTTCATAACAGAAACAGGGCTAAAGCTGATGTATCTGAAAACATTAATTTGCATTTTGTTAGAGACAGAACCCAGTACCACAAAGGAAAGTGCCACTACTGTAACGCCTTACTTAATGAATCATAACATACACAAAACAAATTACTTACCATCAGCTCCGAATAGAACTTAATATGGTTAAAAAGAGCTGCAAGCCCAGACACATTCTGGCTTTGTGCAAGCTCTCTTCCTGTGTTTAGGTGAGTACAGGATAAGATGGACTACTGGATTAATTTTCCCCATCATGGACCTCACTGCTTCTGCTCTTGGGTGCATTATATAAAGGCAAAAAACGGACATATGGAGAACTGGGAAATGGAACAAAAGGATTGTATTTGTCACTAATTTAGACAGCAGGTTTCTCTTACAAACAAGGATTACAGACTGAGCAATGCAAGGGTTTCTTCACCCATCAATCTAGCAAGTTTGTTAAATCCCACAGACACTATTAGTACTGCATCCCACTGGATGGTGTTCAATCCTGTGTTTTCTAAGAGGCGTGCTATAAACAGGTGCCTACAGAAATCAAAGGTCTGTGGAATATGGAAATTTAATGGCATTTAGCTAATGAATCAGTAATAGCATTAATAACTTGCTTTTGCTCAAAAGCACAACAGTCAAAATATGTGAGCATGGACACCAATTTAAGTCTGAACATTTCTGAGAAAAGCAGAGGGTTCCAGTTAGGTAAATAGAGGCACAGAGGTTACATGAACAAGTCTAGGTCATAGGACGTGCCAGAAACTGAATGAGAAAACAGGCCCAGGTTTCAAGATTTCTAGTCCCCTCGCTACTACCAAGTCTTCCCATCACCTCATCAGCTAGTATAAAAGTCTCTCAGCCATTCTGCAGCCTCCTCTCAGAAAACGATCTGGGCAACCTCAGTTTAAATTTTGCTTAGGGACACAGTAGCACAGTGTATACCACAGAGAATATCAGCAGAATTTAACTGAGGCAGAAAATTAAACACTAAAAAAAAATTAAGAGAAAGCAAAGAGCAAAAAATACCTTAAAAATAACTTTTGAAACCTAGGCGTGACAGAGCTGTCCTCTTCCCAAGAGGCATTTTTATGGAACCTCATGCCTACAGAAGCCAGGAGAGGTAAGGTCCTCCCTAGACAACAACCAGGAAGTCAGCACAAAGTAGTTCTTGTGCCGTCAATACCATAGAAGTTATAGGCATCTTTTTATAATGACAGAGTATTCTTAATAAAAGCTTCAAGAAGGTTTTACAGCTGCATATTATCCAATGAAACCAGTAATAAACAGCACTGTAGCATTATTTAGTGCAACTCCAATACGCCAAGAGTCACAACCTCAGTTTTATTTATCACACAGGCTAAAATGTTAGTTCTTGGCTTTACAGTAGCAGCCAAGCCTGTAGCTATTTTATCCCAGCACACTGCCATCTGGATTTTGATACTTTGCCATGGGACATGAAAGAAGAGCATAGTTACTTAATACAACTTAATTGAAAACAGAGGACCTACATATTATATCATGTATTATTCTATATAAAATTAAATCTGAAGGGCATGAAAAGTTCTGTAAATGTCAGCAGAGACTATTTCAGAGGTAAATGCTGGGTTCTTGATCTGTGATAGAAATGCTGAGAAATACTGTAAAAAAGATGTGCTTATGAAAAGAAAAAGCTGGGTTTTGCTCTGTTGGGGGTAAAGAAAAAAGAACTCAGGAAGATGCACCTCCTTCAGGGAAAATAAGAAAGTGATCAGACGCAAGTTTATTAGTATAGTAAAGTCTCTGTTATGATGATCCACATTCACCTTGGAAGGTCTGACTGGCTTGCTTTTTCTCCCTCAAACAATGACTTATTAAAAAAATATTCTGGTTCTACAAATACATTCACTTTGATCTGCGGAAAACGTCTTCAAGAATCATTCGCACCTGCATTATCCATATCAAGGAACAGAAACTAAAAAGCTCCAATATTAATAAAAATCAGAAATTATGAAATTATGAAAAAGAGTTCTTTGGGTGTAAGACTAGAAAGGCTACTTGGCTTTATGTTTTCTCCTCAGAGAGGTAATGCCAAGCTCATGCAAACACTGGTTATAAGGAATGCAAATATATGTAAGTAAAGTAGATAAAAACCACAAACCCTTTTGAACACGACACTGCTATTAAAAGTCACCCACCTCTAACACCTATACTAGAGGCCAGATTCCTGCTATGGGAGCTCCCACCGTGCCGCAGCACCTGCGGTCGAAATGGAATTTGCCAGCATATGGAAAGCTACGGGCACATGCACATCCCATAAAACGGCACGGGGAGCCACAGCCATCCTCCTCACTGAGGTGCTCCTTTTTCACAATAAGGAGCTGACTAACAGTAGATGTGGCTTGCTTTAAGTGAAAAACCAGTTTAGACATGAAAGAGAGCACTTCTTCGTTTTTTCCACTAAAGTCAACCATTAGGAGAGTCTATTTTCTGCATATGCCTATGGAACTGTAAGCAAAATAAACCCTAAAGACATTCTTAGCTTAGTCCATATTATGCCAACAAATTCAAGCAAATCGTGCTATTTAAGTTAATTACAAGAAACTTCAAGGAAAATGAAATACGGTTTCAGGTTCTCCCATGATACTGTCAAGATCTTTGGAGTTACATGTTCAATACAGTAACTACATGCTTAAAAGGCTTGCCAGCTGCACTTCTGTATATGGTTTTATTCCACATAACAAACAGGTTTGCTGATGCACTGTTAAAAAAGGACTGAGACTGATAATCGAGTTTCTTTCAGCAGACAAAAAGTGATTTTACACAGAAAGGGTTGCTGAGAATAACAAAAGTCTATCTAAGCTACCTAACACCCAATTGCTAAACACAGAAAAGTTTTTCTAGGTGTTCAGGATTTTACACCTCAGTCTCAGGCTGCAAACACAGAGAGTGCTAATGAGTAGAGTCTCGGGAAAAGTAAGTGCAGGCAGAAGAAACAACAGAGAAGGGAAGGATGTCTTGCAGAGCTCTTCCCGAGATCACTCACCTAGGCTAAGAGCCACCAAACACCAGCACTTCCACTGCACGAACTGACCTTGTAACTCCCAGCACTTCATCCGAGGGAAGCCAGCAGCAACACAGACACAAGGATCTGCACGAAGGAGCCCCTAAGTTTTACTGCTGATGCTTCAGCCAATCTTTTAGATGCACTGTTTTAGCTCTTGTTCAGCTAATAATGTATTGATTTAACACAGAAAAACACAAGCCCCTCCTTCCTCTTTGTACACTGATTAGTTTCACTTCCATGGTAGTGCAAAGGTGAGAAATTTTTTTATCTTCATGCTTAAAATTATAAATATTCACATACATGTATTAGCAACTCATGCTAATAACAGAGCAAAATACTTCTAAATAAACACTGTATAAAACACCTCTTAGCAGATGTGTCCAGCAGCAATGTCCACTACCATCCGAGTCCTAGTATTTTGTTTATAGGGTCAGCTTTAAGCGGAAGAGAGTATCTGGAAGGGGGATTTTTTTTTTTGTTGAAGGATTCCCTTTAACATCACATACAGATCTCTTGGTAATATATTTGCAAATTGAAGTAGAGAAACAAATTACTCAGCGAGTGTCTACGGTTGGGCATTTTGATAAGGAAATATCAAAAAGGTTTTGAGAAAACAGCCTCCTTCTCATCTACCCCTGTAAAAAGAAAAAAAAAAGTTGAAATGATCTCCTAATGCATCTCCCTTCATAATTCATGTAGAAAGATGACATTTTCTCAGGATCTTAATTAAGATAATGATGAACACCTGTGTCGGCATTCTTTGACAAGACAGCATTATCCATCATAATCTTTTAAGTACCCTCAAAAAAACCCCAACAAAATCGTATGACGGAACCAATCTGTTGCCTCTTCTTGCACTAAGTTTTACATCTCAGACACACACAAGAACGATTAGATCTTTAAAGACTGCAATAAAAGCAGGATCGTTAGATTTTAAAGTTTCAACAGAAAGTAGCTATTAAAGTAATTAAATTAATGTGTATCATATACAAGACACCCAAGTTTAACTCTATCCACTACAAGCTACCTGCAACCAAACCACTTACAGTTAGAGCTTACCAACAGCTGCACTTTTACAATACAGCTTGCTATTACTTTCAAGATCACCCTGCCTCTTTTTGCCCCTCCTGGAAATAAAATATTCACAGCTGAACCCTATTATATTAGTTCATGCACTAATTTATTAAGTTATTTTTATGCTGTACCACATATGTTTGCACACCCTAAATGAAATTTATGCAAATGAAACCAGTGTAGAAAAATAAATATGCAAGTTCAAATATTGCTACATTTTGGGTCACCACATTTTGTGCAGTCATCTCAAATCCAAGTTCCCCTCATGTCAAAAACCCTGCTGGAGTCTGACTACTTAAGTAAGCAAAGACCATTATAAATAGCTTTGCAGGACCAGCCCATCAGACTGAAGGCTATAAAAACAGTTACTTTAATTATTTATTTCTACAAGCTGAATTTAAATTCACAAGCCTTAATTTAAATAAAGCGATGAGCGCAGAGCCAGCCTGTAAGTCCTACCCATCATTAAATAAGAACTGAATAGTAAATGTTTCTTCCATTAAATTAATGGTTTAGCTTCCTAGAAATTGTGAAAACAATAAAGTACAGAATTTTAATATCAACGTGCACTCATATCTTTTCACCGGCAGCTGCAAAGCAGACAAACACCTGATATCAAGAACTTATGCATACCTTCCAATGCACACACCTTCAGTAAAAATGCAGAGAAGCAGTAAATGTATCCTCAAGCCCCACATTTGTTAACCAAACTGAGGGAACTACATAAACAAGAGTCTTGAAGCAAACTTCTTATTTCCCTTTAACCAAAGAGCTGAAAAGTCCTGTGAAGCAGATTAGTCTTAGGCTTTCGCATTTTAGTATGCTTCTATAGGAGGAAAAAGTTGCTGTGACTGGTCATTCAGTAGAGCTATCAATGTGCAAATAAAGCAGAAAATAGAGACATCCTTAAGAAATGAGTCTCAAATTTGATATAAAGTGAAGGTGACAACCACAGCAATAGAACTATAAACTAAATGTTTTGATATCTTGAAGAATTATCTACAGTTCTTTTAAAGCTGCAGAGAATATAATAGTGGCATAACGTAGTGAGAATGTCGGTTTGATAGACACTTAAAATCCTGATGCCACAGGAGTCCTATTGCTACCATTTATTAATCAGCTCCAGTATTATGTTGCAATTCATGAAAGTACGCGTGAACTCAGCACAGTTACCAAAATGTATGCCTACAGAAGCAAGATCAATAGAACATCAGAAATAAAGAGGGCAACTTTACATGACATTAACCTTACCTCCTCCTCAAAAAAGTCAGATGCCATGGGAAGACGGCTAAAACCTCTGCTTCTCCCTACAGAGAAATAGGGAAGGGAAAGTGGTTACTCATTCAACTCACATATAAAATCAATGTTAAATGTATAAAGTTTACCGGATGATATCTCACTCCTCGAACAAGGAGTATTGTCAGCGAGCTATGACAGAAGCGCTTTTGAGTGGGAAAAGAAATGCGGCGCTTTAGAGCAACAGCTACAATTAACCCAGGGACAAGTATCAGTGACACCGTACAGCTGAAAACTGATGAAAGTGCACACCTGTGTGGATTGAGCATGTAAAAGAGCGTGCGATCCAGTGTTAGACCCTTCACGGTTACCGCAGCCACAACCCACGTGGATTTTAAAGAGAGGAAACACCGCACGCTTCCACGTTAAAAAAAAAAAAAAAAAAAAATTAAAAATGGGGGGAAAAAAAGAAAACGGGGAAACGCCAGGCAAAGCGCTGCTCGACAGCAGCGCCGAGGAAGGTGGCAAACGAGAACCCCCTCGCCTCGCGGGGCTCCCGCACGCCGCTCCCGTGATGGCCATCGCACCGCCAGGCCCGGCGCGGCAGCGCCCTCCGCCTGGGCGCGGGGGGGACACCGGCCCCGGGACCGCGGCCCAGACCGGCTCCGCTGCCGCCGCCGGGAGCTCCCCCCGCCCCGGCCGCGGGGCCCGGGGAGCCGGCGTGGAGCCGTGCGCGCGCGCGCGCAGGGTAGCGGCGATGCCCGGCCGGCAGGGGGCGCCCCAGCGCGGCGGGGCAGCGCCCCCACAGGGCCCCGCGGTCCCAACGTCCCGCCGCGCGGCGGGAGACGCTGCCGCTCCGCTTCTCACCTCGTCGGCCGGGGCGGGGCCGGCCCGGCCCGGCCCGACCCGCCGCCGCCATGCGCCGGGCTGGGCTGAGCTGAGCTGAGCTGAGCTGAGCCGGCCGCCTCGGCCCGCAGCGCCTCCGCGCGCCGTCCTGTCAGCACCGCTTCCGGACTCCCCAGCAACCACGCCGCCGCCCCTCCACACCCCCGCCTCCCTACGCTAAGGGACAGCTCCGTAGGCCAATGAAAGAAGGGGAGGACCCACGGCCGGAGGGAGGACAGCTAATCATGCGCCGGGAGGGGCGGGGGCGGGACTGGCGGGGCCACGGCCTACCGGGTAGTGTAGTGCGGGCCGCGCCCGCCCCTGGCGCTGCCTCGATCGTCCCGGGACACCTGGGAGAGGCCCCCCGCCCCCGGCCCCGTAGCGGGGCTGCGCGGGAAGGCTCAGCTCCTGCCCCGCCGTTTGGCCGCTGCCGCCGGGAGACGGAGCGCAGCGGTGTCGCCCCCCCGCCGTCCCGGGGAGCTCCTGCCCCGGCTCGCCCGTTTTAAAACACCCCCGACCTCCTGGCGTCTCAGCGTCCTGCCCGCCGAGGCCAGCGGCGAGAGGAATTAGGGCCGGAAGATGCAAACGTTACCGGATTAAAAAAAAAAAAAAAAAGCATAAATCTAATTAAATCTACCACCCTCCCCGGGCAGGGGCCCGCGGGTGCGAGGCGGGTCCCGCCCCGCGGGTCCCGGCGGCGCGGAGCCGCGGCGGAGGGCAGTGTCGACGGGAGCAGCGAGGGGAAAAAAGCGAGGAGGGAATAAATCGGGATATGTTCCTGTTGGGAAACATATCTGGTGGAATCAAAGGAGATTACATCTCCTGATCGGCGGGGATTTATCCCGCTTCATATGGTTTTAATCTGCTTTCGCCTCGATCCTTTTATGCGCCGAGGAGGGGGAGGATACCTGGTGTATTCCCCAGACCCGCGGGCGAACCCTCCCTCGGAGCGGGCTCTGCGGGCCCACCCCCGCTCCCCCCGCACGCCCCTTCTCCCGGGACCGGCGCTGGGAAAGACCAAGCCCCCCCTCACGCCCGGCTCCCGGCCCCCCGAGCCCCCCCGCGAAGCCGAACCCCACTCCTCGCCGGGCCCCGACGCTGCTCTCCCGGGACCTACCCCCCTGTAACAGGTCCGGCTGCGGGGCGGCCCCCGCCCCGACGGCGCGACCGGCCGCGCACCCTAGCGCGGCGGGACCGGGGCGGGTCGCGGAGCGGCGCTCCCCCGCCGAAGATCGCCTTTTTTGTTGTTTAGAAAAGAAAAAGTAACACCACCGCGCACCTCCCCACCCCCTCCCCCGTGTATTCCACCTCGGGTGATTTAGTGGAGGGAGGGGCAGGGGGCAGAGAGCAAGAGGAGGGGTGGCTGCGCAGAAGGGGAGCCGGGCGGATAATAAATCTTATTAAATATCTATTTTTTTTTTCATATACTGATTGGCTTGCATTCCGGCGCAGCGCGGCTCCGCACGGTATTTAGCACATGCAGAAAGTTGGAGCTGATCTTAAATGGCTCGGAGGTGACTGCAATCCAGGAGCCGGCGCACTTGAGCCTCTGAGCGCTGGGGAGGGCCGAGGGAAGCGCGGAGCCCTCCCGCTGGTTGGGCCCGGCCGCGGCAGCCCAGCGGGGTCCTGCCAGTCCTTCCACTGACAACACCCCGCGAAGGAGGAGCCTCGCCGGGCCGCGCAGAAGGCGTCAGGAGCTGCAATTTCCAACTTAGCATCTTGGCAGGACCCTTCGGAAAGCGAGAGCGAGGAGGAAGGGGGGGGAAGCCCCCCAGTGCAAGGCGGGGAGAGAAAGAGAGCGGAGGGGAAAAAGAAAAAAAAAAGAGAGGGGGGAAGCGGGGGGGGGAGAAAAAGGAGGAAGCGGTGCCAGGCTGCAGGCGAGCGCGGAGCAGCAGCCCCGGCGCAGAGCAAGGTGCCGCCGCTGCCCAGCTGGCGAAGGCGGAGAGGCGCCCGCGAAGCCCCGGCCGCAGCGGCCCCAGCCCGGCAGCGCGGCGGCTCCCTCCCGGCGCCTTGGGCTCCCGGGTATATGTGTGCGCCTGGCCATGTCGTATCCTCAGGGTTACTTGTACCAGCCGTCAGCGTCCTTGGCTCTCTACTCCTGCCCGGCGTACAGCACCAGCGTGATCTCCGGACCCAGGACCGATGAACTTGGGAGATCTTCTTCGGGCTCCGCTTTTTCCCCTTATGCCGGATCTACCGCCTTTACCGCCCCTTCCCCGGGTTACAACTCCCACCTCCAGTACGGCACCGACCCGGCCGCCGCCGCCGCCGCCGCCGCCTTCACTTCCTACGTGGTAAGAGCAGCCCCGGGCAGCCGGCACCGCGCCGGGCACGGCGGCATCCCGCGGACGCCCCCCCTCACTCCCTACGGGGCCTGCTTTTTGTTCCGATTTTATTTTTGAGATATCGGGGACAAAAGGGAGCGCGGCTCCCCGCCTCGCCGCCCAACTTTTCCCCGCACCGCCGCCGTGCGCTGCCGCACACTGTTGCTGGCGGCGGCGGGGGGCTGGGCCGGGCGCGGGGGGAGCAGCGGCCCGGCCCGGGTGAGACGGGGCTGGGGCACACGGGGACCGGTTTCACCCCCCCCAAAAAAAACCCGCAACAAATTAAAACTATGAATTTTTTTCTTATAAAACAGCAATCGTAATTCCGCAACAATTAGCTTGTTGTGATTGAAAAGGGAATTAACCCAGCAGCGGCCGGCGGTGGGAGAAATCCGGGCGATAAACCCAGGCAACTTTCCCCCGCACGGCGATAATTAGCCTGCTTAAATATTGCAGAGCTCTAATCCCACAGCCGCCAGCCGCTGCGCGGGGAAGGCAGGGCACTGCGCGGCCGGCCCGGGGCGCGGGGCTCCCACCGCGGAGGTGCCAGGGCCCCGCCGCTCCCCCCGAAACCTGGGGAGTTTTGCTCAGCCTCTCCCCTGTGTTTAGGCTCTAGGCAGAGTTTCAGTCTCCTCTCCTCTCTCCTCTCCTCTCTCCTCTCCTCTCTCCTCTCCTCTCTCCTCTCCTCTCTCCTCTCCTCTCTCCTCTCTTCTCTCCTCTCCTCTCTCCCGTTTATTTTTTCCCTCCTCCTGCCCCTGGCCTGGCGGAGGAGCGGCCCGACCCGGCCGCTTGGGCCCGGCAGGTTGCCCGCCGCGATGGCAGCCCGGGAGGGAAGCTAAGGGTCCCCTCGCCGCTGACAGCCCCCTTGCTGCGTTGCCCACTTGCTTCTCCGCGCCCGCATTTGGGGGAGAGGCGCTGGATCGCTGCAGGCGGCCGGTGGCCTCCTGGGGCCGGAGCCTGCCGGCCTGGCGAGCCCCCAGGCCCTTCCGCCCGCTCTCCCGGGAGGGAGCCGGGGGAGAAGGCGGGCAGGGCCCGGCGCCGGGGCGCGAGTAGGGGCCACGGGCAGGCCCTGGGGCTGCCCTTGCCGTGTCATTGTCGCCCCGCGGCCGCCTGACCTCGCCCCGCCGGGCCGCTCTCCCCTCTCTCCCCAGGGCTCGCCCTACGACCACACGCCGGGCATGGCCGGCTCCCTGGGGTACCACCCCTACGCGGCGCCGCTTGGCTCCTACCCCTACGGGGACCCCGCGTACCGCAAGAACGCGACGCGGGATGCCACGGCCACCCTCAAGGCCTGGCTCAACGAACACCGGAAAAACCCCTACCCCACCAAGGGCGAGAAGATCATGCTGGCCATCATCACCAAAATGACCCTCACCCAGGTCTCCACCTGGTTCGCCAACGCGCGGCGGCGGCTCAAAAAGGAGAACAAAATGACCTGGACCCCGCGGAACCGCAGCGAGGACGAGGAGGAAGAGGAGAACATCGACCTGGAGAAAAACGACGAGGACGAGCCCCAGAAACTGGAGGAGAAGGGGGACCCCGGGACGCCGGACGCAGGTAGGGCAGCGGGCTCGGCCGGGCCACCGCGGCCGCGCCCTCGGGGCTGCCCCCGGCCCGGTGCGGCGGCGGGGCGGCCTGTCCCTTCCTGAGCGGGCGGCCAGGGCGGGGGGAGCTGGAGGGCAGCGCTGCGGGCCTGCCGGCGGGTAGAGGGGGGGCGGTGAAGTGGGGGGGCGGTGAAGTGGGTGGGCGGGTTTGGGGGCGCAGTGCGAGCCCGAGAGCGGCCCCCCACCCCTCTCCTTTCCCCCCTCCCCAGGAGCGGCGGACGCCAAGGCCGCGCCGGGCTGCGAGCGCCTCCAGGAGTCCCCCGGCCCCCGGGAGGCCGAGGGCGGCCTCAGCGACTCGGATTGCAAAGAGCCGGCGGAGGAGCGGCTCGACGGGCCGCCCGCCCCCGCCAAAGCGCCCGGCTCGTCCCCGCTGGGGCCCTGCCCGGCGGGCCGGGGGCTGCCGCCGGCGGGTGGCGAGGAGCCCCCGCCGTACCGCCCGCCTTCCGCCGCCGCCGGGCCGCCGCACGCCGCCGACCTGCACCCGTTGCTGCCCGCCGCCACCGGCGCCTCCGTCATCCACTCGCCGCAGCAGGCGGCCCTCGCCAAGCCCAAGCTGTGGTCGCTGGCCGAGATCGCCACCTCGGCGGACAAGGCGAAGGAGGCCGGCGGCGAGGCGGCGCCCCCCGGCCCCGCCGTGCTGGGCGGCGGCGGCCCGTCCCGCTCGCCGCCGCGGCCGCGCTCGCCGGCGGCGCAGTGTCCTTTCCCCAACGGGGCGGTCCTGCCGCGGCCGCTCTACTACACGGCGCCCTTCTACCCCGGTTACACGAACTACGGCTCCTTCGGGGCCCTGCACGGGCACCCCGCTGGCGGCCCCGCCGCCGCCCCCGGCGCCCACTTCAATGGATTAAACCAGACTGTCCTCAGCAGAGCCGAGAGCCTGGCTAAAGACACTAAAATGATCAGGAGCCAGTCCCAAGTAGACCTTTGCAAAGACTCACCTTACGAACTGAAGAAAGGTATGTCCAACATTTAATATCGGCTTCTCCTACTTACCCCCACCCGGGACTGTGGTTTTGTTCTTTTTTCTTTTTTTTTTTTTTTATTTATTGAGAGAAATAATAAATTGCTTTGGCAGTTATTTTTCCACTACCAAAAGAAAAACTAATCAAACAGAAAAAGACCAGCTCCCCCCTCCCCCCCCCAGTACCCCCTTCAAAAGTTTATAGTCATTGGAAATGGCTGGGTGGAAACCGCCCAGGAATGTCTTAACCAAGTGAAAAGCGAACGAGTGACATGCTCTCTCTCACACACACAAAGAAGAAAGATTTGTATTAAATCTTATTCTGTATATTTAATGTAGCTTTTTGTATTTAAATTGATAATACAGTATCTTTGAAGTAAATTATGAAATCAAGACACCTGTACAGGCATTAATGTTGTTTTCGTAATATAAATATATACATTTCTGTGTCTTTTCCCGAATTGTTTCATAGTTTTAAAATATATATATACAAGTTTAATTTAATTTTTTATGCCTATTGTTTTTTTTTCCTTGGGTGTGAGCTAAACTATAACGCAAAAAAAAGGAAATAGGTTATACTTATTAGACACAAAAAACTGCAGCCGCCTTTGTAAAACGCAAATATTTAATTAAAAGAGATTTTTAACAGAATCAAAACCACTCTTTTTTTGCAACGGGCAGATAACGTGCATAGCTGGAGGGGGAAAATACACGTTTTAAAAGAGATGCGGGGCTCCGTTTAGGACCTCACAGCAGTACCTGGAGCCTTTTCCAAAGTGACCGACGGTTTCTGAGAGGTCGGGCTCTGGCGGCGAGAGCTGCCCGCGGGGCCGGGGAGAGGCGGGCGGCAACGGGACGGGGCCAGGCGCGGGAGGAAGGCTGTTCCCCGGGGCAAAGGCTTAAATCAGGCCATGCACAAAAGCACTTGTTAGAAACACCGAATCGAAGCGCAGTCCCATCTTTTAACCTAATTACTTCCAATCAGTGTCGTGTTTTATGCAAAGCAATCAGCTGGTGAACTTTGCTAATGAGTTCGATTTTCTGCCAGATTTAGCCCGCGTCGCCGCTGCAGAGGTGCCGCGGCGGCGGCCGGCGATGGGGATTGCACAGGCAAAGGCGCTCGGTACGGCGGGGGGACGCCCCGGCCCCAGCCCCTTCCCCCCACCCCCACCCCCCGGCGTTTTGCCCCGCTGCTCTTGGCCCGCGGGCCGGCGCAGCCCGGCCGCGGGCGCGGAACCCCGCGCAGGCCCGGCCGCGGGCGCGGTGCTTCCCGGCGCCGGCAGGTAGGTGTCACACTCGGCCCGAGTTTGGCTCCCGCCGCCCGCTCGGCGGTGCGGGAGCCCCGCGGGGCCGCTGCGCTCTGCTCCGCGCCCGCGGCGGGCTGAGGCCGGGGCTTGGGATGGCCGCTCTCAGCCCCAAACGTCCCCTGCGCACGGGGTAGCGAGGGCCCCGAGCACCCCACCCCCCCCCAGCGCCCTCCTGTCGCTCCGCAGCCCAAGCCGGGGGAAGAGCAGGTCCCCGAGCGAGCTGGGTGCTCCCCAGCAGCACCCGGCGCGGAACTTCAAGCCACCTTCCGAAAGTCAGTCGCCATCGGTGCGGTGTGCCCAGCATCCCGGGTGCCCCCCCCCCCAACAGATAACGCCAAGGAACTGCTCCAGCACCCCGTTCGGGGGACGGGGTTTTTTCCCTGCGCACATCGGATTTTGTGGGTGCCAGCTGGAGGCGAGCACACCGCCGCCGCTATCGTGAGGGGAGTAGCGCTGGGGCTGCTGGAGCTGGTGCCGAGACACCCCTCCGGTTTGTTTGGGTTTTTTTTCCCTTACGAGCCAGATAATTATTTTGTAATCTCTTCAACTTTGTCAGAGCCATTTATTGGCTGTAACAGGTTTATTCATGCATATTTACATTTTACGGGATTTTAAACAGCGGTTTGTATTTTATGTTTTAAAGACGCAGTCCGTGTTCACTTGCTTACACAATCTTTGTAGGTAAGCTGGTTTAAAATCAAAATTGTTTCAAGCTGGATGTGTAAAGAATCAAATATTCCTGGGATAACAGTATGTTATTTTGTCACTTTATAAATTATAAATTATTTTTTCCAAAACGCTCGAATTCCTCGGCTGGATCTTTTCTTTCCAGTCGGGGACACCAGCAGGAAGGCGTATTTTTCGCGCAGCGGTGAGCTTGATTGGACTCACCTGCCTTGTTTAAAACGGGAGAAAGTTGGCGTGGCGAGGGGCAGGAGCCGAGCCGGAGCAGCTCCGGTGCGCGGGTCTGCAGGCAAAGCGCCACCGGCCGCCGCCAGCCCGGGCCCGCCCCGGCCCCTCTGCTCCCGGCGGACATCGCCTCTGGCTGAACTCGGGCGGAACTCTCGGGAGCCCTGGGCTAGAGGGAGCTGGCAGAGCCCCCCGGACCGCCGTCCGAGACAACAGGTCCAGCAGTGGAACGGCTATGTCACAATAAATAGGTTTTAATTATTCATCTAGCTATGGACATTTTCTTTTTTTAATTGTCGCTCTACCTTTCCCCAGCTGATCTTCCTATCTCTGAAAAAGCTATTTTGCAAAGCAGCTTAGGAGCTTCGCTCGTTCAAAAGCCCTATTCCTTATAATCGGGGCTACTTTGAATAGGTCTATCAGCGATCTCAATGTGGTTTTCGTTTGATGTATAAATTCCTAAGGGAATTAACAGTTTCCTTCAGGTTGCAGCCTGTCGCTTATTTTAAACCATAACTATTATTGTAGCCCCATCGATTTCATACAACAATTTTATTCTTCGCCCTTTTTCCCTGCCACGGGGGGTCTACTGTAGAGCCCGTCTTTAACATAAGCACGATTTTCCCAGTTTCTTTTTTATAACAAAGCAGGGGGAGGGGGCAGCGTCTGCCTTTTTTGCCTATGGCATGTTAATTTGTTTTGTAAAAAAAATTTTTTTGAGGATATCTTAAAATAAAAATAACGTCTGCTACCAATTACAGCTGCCGTAGGTTACAGGGAGCAGCCTCCGGAGAAGCCGG
Organism: Phalacrocorax aristotelis; assembly: GCF_949628215.1. NCBI lineage: Eukaryota > Metazoa > Chordata > Aves > Suliformes > Phalacrocoracidae > Phalacrocorax > Phalacrocorax aristotelis. Next base: position 19,511,862 of record NC_134283.1, read on the forward strand.
GAGCGACGCTTCAGGCCGGGCGCGGACCCCCGCCGGGTCGCCGGGCAGGGCCGGGAGCCACCCCGCGGGGCCGCCGCTGCCGCCGGGGTTTCGGGGCAGGAGGGTTTCGTGCCACTGCAGAGCAGTTTTGGGTCCGGCGAGGGGCAAGAGCGGGGCTCTTCTGGCTGGGCTCCCACCAGCGTGCCTGGGAGCAGGTGCTCGCCCACGGGCGCAGGTGGGAACGGCCCGGCCTCCGCGGGCCGCCGCTCCTCGCCCCTCCCCCCACCTTCCCCCCTTGATGGGGCGGGGGGGGCCGCGACCCACTCCGCCCCCCGCCCCGACGCACGGGTTGAACGGCGCATGTAGCAGCGGGGTGCGGCGGATGGGCCGCTCCCTCCGGCAGATGACAGTCCAACATCCCCCCAAAACCGCCCCCCGCAGCCGAGAAGCGTGCTGGTCCGGCTGTCCCGGCGGCGTCCACCCGTGGGGCCGCAGGAAGTGCTCAGCCTCCAGGCCGCGCCGCCTGTGGACCGGGGATCCAGGAGCCCGGTGGGGGCATGCGGAGGCTACCGGCCCAAAGCTGCAGCTCATTGGGCAGAGCGCAGCTCGGGCCGGGGCGGCGACCCCCCTAAGCCCTGGGCAGGGAAAAGGCTTTCTCGGGGAAAGCCCCCAGAAGTGCCCCGGGACCGGATGTGCCCGTCCGGGGATGCCCATCGCCTCCCCGGAGCTCCTGGGAGGACGAGAGCCCGGGTGGGGCCGGGAGCCCGGGGCTGCAGCCAGAGGTCCCATTGCCATCCATGGTAAATTCCCCTCCGTCCTGGAGGAAAACGGACAGAGCGGTGGGCCCCGCTGGCAGTCGGCGCAGCCCCGAGCTCCGGCGGGGGCGGCGGGACCCCTCTGTACCTCCAACCCCGCTTCTCAGTCGCGGGGACGGAGGGCGGGGTTGGGGGGGGACAGCCTGGCGCGGCCCTGCTGCTTCCTCTTTCACGCTTAAAAACAAAACAAATCCTAATTTAGACCCTCAACACCCGGGGCCGTGTTTACATCCCCCCCGCTGCTCTCCCCGCGTGTGTTGCTTTTCCAGTTGTCCCGATTAACCTACGGGGCTCCCGCACGGCGCGGAGCCTCCGCGGTCGCGCCTAATTGGCTTGTCGGGCTTCTCCCCCCACCCCGGTAAGAGGAGCTGAACATCATCTTCGTCTGCCGTGCGGCGAACTACTTGAGAGCCCCTCCGCCGAGAGAACACGGGAAATCTCATGGTCAGCAAGTTTAAAGGAGGCTACCAAAAAATATCACAGGGGTTTTGCATTTGGAAAAAGTACGGGAACTTCAACCCAAACCCCTTCTTTTGCCAAACTCCACAGGGGGACACGTATCTGTATTAAAAAAAAAAAAAAAAAAAAAAGGAAAAGGAAAAGAGGAAAAAGGACAACTTGGCCCCGCGCGCAGAGCCGGTCCTCAGCCGCGGATGTTCCGCAGCCGGCGGAGGGGCGCGCCCGGCTCCGCGGCCACCGCCCGCCCCAGCCGCCGCGGTGCCCGGGGCTCAGGGCAGCCCGGGAGCGGCCCGGCAGCGCCAGGGGAGCCCCCCCGCTTGCCCGCCCACCCCTCCCGCTCCCCTCTTTCTGTGACCTGCCTAGATTATTGGTAAGGACATCTGTGGCTGGCAAGGGAACAAGTGTTACCAAAACCAGAACCGGCTGTTTTTCCAAATGAACAGTATGTTAATTCCTCATCCCCCCTCTGGTTTCTTTAAAACCTGGCACAAATACATCAATAGCGGAGAATAAGGGGCCTTTGCAGAGAACAAGTGGCAGTTTTGAATTTACCTTTTGTGTGTGCCTCAGATGCAATCTTGAGGCATTTTTTTTCCCTCTCTCCCACAGAAAAAGAGTGTTAATCTGCCCTATCTTGGGACCCAAAAGGATTGGAGTGGAGTAGATATTCACTGGAATCACATAGGGGAATAAGGGTCTTGCTTTATTGAATCATCAAATCCCAGGAATGAAGCTCTTAATTAATTATGGGTGCTAAAAATTCAGGCCAGCTGTTTCTTTTTACTTGGCTCTGACAGAGACAGACAAAGTCTACATCGAGATCTTCTAAGGCGCATTCAGCATAAATCAGCGCCCTCGGCGGCGCTCCCGGCCGCGGCGCGGCCCGGCGGTGACAGATGGCGCATTGTCCCTGCATTCCTCCACCGCGGCTCCGCAGGCGCGGAAGCGGCCGCCCGCCGGCCCGGCCCAAAGACCTTTCTCTGCCAGGGAAAGGGCTCTCCCGGGGCCAGCGGGGGCCGGGCTGGGCCGAGGTGCCGGCCGTGCCCGACGGGGCGGTCGCGGGAGCCGGTTCCTGCGCGGGTGGTGCGTTCCCTTGCTCGACGGCGCTCCGCGGGGCTCCTCCTTCCCCGCCGGCAGCCCCAAAGCGCGGGTTCCAGCGCCCGGCCCCGCTCCCAGGCTGCGGCCGGAGCCCCCGGGCCTCATTCCCACTCGGATCACCCGCCGCTACCGCCACGGGAGCACCTAACGCTGACTCGAAGGGACATGGGTCCCCTCACAGTGGGCGCTTCTGCTTAGTCCTCAAAGGCGGAGGCGCGGGTTGCCCCGGGAGGGCTGCGGCGGTCTCCGGGGCTGCTTCCCTCAAGGCGCTGGAGGCAGCGGCTGTCGGAAGGGCGCGGAGGGCCGCGCAGGAGGTGCGGCTTCACGGCCCGGCCCGGCCACCTCCCGGCCCGGCCCCTCTCTCTCGGGGGCGGCTGTGTTTGCTTAATAAAACGGGAGCGGCCCGCGTTATTTTCACGGCTGATTCGCGGGGACGCCCGCGGCGGGGAGGCGGCGGGGGGTGCCCGGGCCCCTCTCGCCTACCCTCGCACGTTTGCGGGCAGGAAAATCTTTGCCGGCTGAGCCCGGCGGGGCCAAACGCGGCGGGAGGCCGAAGGGAGGGGGCGCCTAGCCTCTCCCCGGGGTCCCGCCCCGCCGGGCCGGGCCGGGCCGGCCGGAGCGGCTGCTGCCTGGCCGGTGCTCCGCCGCCGGGCGCTGCCAGCCTCGCCCGCCAGAAATCTCTTCACCCCCAACTACCAGAAAATAAATATCCTCCGCACGGCGTTACTCATCTGTTATAATTAGAGCATGTGCGAACTCGCAGCGTGCCGGGAGCCCGGCTCGGGCTGATGCCGGCACTCGTCCAACAACCACCTCTCTCTGCCGCGGCGGTGCTGCGCGTCCGGCCCGGCTCGGGGGCCCGGCTCGGGGCCTCATCCTGCCCGGCCCGGACGGGCGGACTTGGTCCAGACACCTCTTTTTCCAGCGAAATCGGCTTTTATTTTCTTAAAGCAAACCACAGACCTATCCGCGCTCACGCCTGATGGACGCAAATGTAAATGTGCACTTATTTAATTGGATCAGGTCCCAAGATAAAAGAGATAAACGGCTCCCGGTTTGCCAAGTTATTTTCAGAGGCATGCAGTGATGTGTGGAGGGAAAGTTAATGAAGAGACACGGTGCACTTAAAATACCTCGGGTCTGGACTCGGTGCGGGGGAAGCCTCGGACTCCGCCGCGGCGGGCGGCGCTGGACTCCGCGCCCCGGCCCCACGGGGGCCCGCAGCCCCGCGGGCAGCCCCGCGCAGCCCGGGTCGGCGGAGCCGCAGGTCACCGCCAGTCACCGCCTCACCTGAGCCGCGGCGGGCGGGGGGCTGCTTCGAGCGAGGCAATTAATGCTCTTCCCCCCTTCCCTCCGCCAAATTGTTCTCCGTTACCGATGTCTCCCCTTGTTCCTCCCCGTGTTCTACATCCGTATGCATGAGACATTAACAGACCGTTATTGATACAAACATAGTTTTTGTTGCTAAAGGCCTTCTGAAACAAATTCTCCGGCTGAATGCCAATGTATGCGTGTTGGCTGGTGACAGCTGATTAGTGAAATGATTTACGGCCAAGTTAAAAAAAATGATACTGTCAAAAGCAGCAATTTGAAAAAAAGATAAGACAGCACAGCCTCAAGGCTTCCCACTGTAGAGCCACCCAACAAATCTAAACCTACGCTACAAATACCTGAAACAGCCAAAGAATAAATTGGTTGCAGATTAAATACAGTCTCTATTCCGACTTGCCCCGGTAATCCCCAGACCTCCACAGGAGCAGCCCCTCGATTTATGCCTTCAGCCTCACCTGCGGCAGCACCCGCTCCTGCCCAGGCTGCCCTGTCACCCTGCCGGCCTCCAGGCACCCCTGCCAGCAGAGACTTAGGCCTACTTTTTGTTTCACAACTTTTTCTCTCATTAAAAAAATCCTCCCTTCCCTCATTTCTCCTTAGCTCTTCTTCATAAAGAAAGCTTTTGCTCTGCAATAAAGTAAGAGACTTTGATCCCAGATCATCCTCTCAGGCCTTCCAGCTGAAATCAGCGGAGAAACTATGTGGAGTTATTGTTCGCACTTGCTGCACTTCTGATTCAGAAAGGGCTGATTTATTAGCTTGTCAAGGGAAGCATTGTTCAGGAAGGCAATCAAAAAGCACTTACCTAGCTAAACTAAAATTACTGCCTTTTCAGTGGCTAATTTGTATAACTCCCATGGAGGAACTTGGGAAGTGTTTGATGAGGCATAAAATGATGATTAATGAATTTATTGGCCTGCTGCTCATCAAATAGGAGTAGTATATCTTTCCTCTATTGGGCGTTGGGTCTAATGCTACATGTCTGTGTAAAGCAAGTCCAATATGATCTCCTTTTTAGCCCCCTTTTAACCCCCATGACCTGAAGAATATCTCCATGTAACAGAGGCAACATCAGGGGACTTCCAAGACAAAGAGCCTGTTTGATAAAATGGTAAATGAGAAACACAAGGAAAGTTGCTGCAGGGACAGATCTGCTCCGTTTTTGGCTTTCAATCACTTTGACTACTGAAGTGGGAAGAATGTAGAAACTAGATAAGGTGTGAGAAGCGAAAAGAAAATGACAAACCAATTTTACCTTTCATAAAGGTTCCAGCCAAACAACTTCATTGCTACTTGAAAGAATGAACAAGTGCGGGAAGCGCCGGGATTCCCAAGCGATCAGGCATGCTGCAGCCCCTCACCACCTGGCTGCGCAGGGAGAGATAGGCACCATGCCCCCAAACTGGCTGTATCCAGGGCTAGCCTGTAACTAATCTGCGCACTGATCAGATCTGAGGCAATCATTTTGAGCCCATAAATTTTATGTTCTTTTTCCTTCACTGAAATAGCTTGGGGCTTTCTCCTCTGGTCAGTGTTTAATGCTTGAATCACTATTTTGGGGCTAAGGGCTTCTGAGAGAAACGATGTACTTTCCCCCTTGTAAAAGCCCATACTTTATTACTTGTGATTCACTGCCCACCTGCATACACATGTGACTGACAAGGTATCTTATGCTCTACAAATTGCCACTTTGAACAGGTTAAGACCCCTGGAAAATCAGAAACATTGTTGGTATTCTCAAAAACTTTTTAAAATAACTTTGCCTGAGATTTGAAGTCAGAGATCTTCCCAGAATTGAATCAATTTAGCTTCCACGCACCGGTCCCTGTTTCTGCAGTTTTGAAGCTTGTTGAGGGATCTGCAACTTGCACATCTCCCAGCAAAGGTACACATGCCTTAGCTGGAACCCGCTGCCAAAAAGGCAGCTTCTCTCATTACCTTTTGGGGCTTCGCAGAAGTACCCTCAGGCCTGCATGTCAGCAGCCCACTGTGCCGAAGACTGAGAAGGTGCAACAAGAACATTTTGCAGAACTACTGATGTAGCGATCAACACTCGCTGAAATGATGTGATATTTCAGACTCCAATAAAGCTCAGAGGAGCAGGAAATGGTAGCACAGAGGTGCCTGACAATCGCAGCAGCCTGTCTTCCCTCTCTGCACCTTCCCTTTGTGCCTCTGCATGCAAAGCCGGAGAGTGGCCCGCTTCATCCTCCTTCAGAGGGGATTCAAGAATTAAGAGCAGGCTCTAGGTGAAAGAGTGGGACACTCCTTTGTTTTGCTGCCTCTTTGTGTTACAATTCAGTCTCGTGTATTTCTCCCTTTCCATGACCTGTTCTGTTCTAGGCTGCATTAGAAGATCTCTGTTTCCGAAGACCGCCGTGAGCTGTGCGGGAACTGCCTGAGGCAGGCCAGAACTGAGCCCACCACACCAACGGGCCACTGCACCTATTTTATGTTCTAGATCTCAGCCCCAGAAGGCAGGAGAAAAGCTCTCATTAACTCTAAGGGACTTAAGCTCATATGCTCTGTGAAGGGCAAATGTGGCTGTCCCATGCTAGGTAATAATTGTAATTTCAAACATTCTTCTTTGCAAAATACAAGGTATATAACATACCAAGATTGGTTCATTTTCCAGATCTGTTTAGAAATGGTTTCTGGAATGGTAGAAGGAAGAAACTCCTGACAAACCTTTCAGTTCTCACAGTGGAGGCTGTGGGAACAAATCAAAACGAAACTTTCCTGAGAGTACCCAGCAGCTTCCTTGACAAAAGGAAAAAGGCACCCACCTTATGTTTACAAGATCAGAAAACATTTATTTTAATGCTACCAAACTGGTATTTGTCTGAGACACTTCTAGCTGAAACGAACCTCTGGAAAAAAAATGTTTATAAACATCCTCGAACAAATAGCACTCTCCTGACACAAGCCTACCATCAACGTACCGCTCAACAAGTTTTATCTGCAAGCCCTTGACCTGTGACTGCTTTTACAAAGGCTCTCTGTTCATTAGCAATTTCAGGTCACTTTAAGCACTTGTGTCATGATCACGTAGCATAGCTTTAAAATACATGTATTAAATACCAGCTGCATTAATATAGTGGCTTATTTTCCTCCACTTGTCTCCCAAAAGTGACATGATCTTACATGTTGATGAAAAAAGACATAGTTATATTTGCATAATTACAGCAATATTGTAGGTCTTTAGTGCAACAGACCTAAATGGCTGATTTATGATTAAATATGTATGGCTAAAAGTTACCACGCTGGGTAGTGTGCATAGCATTAGACAATGACAGTTTTGGGGCATAATTGCTTTAATGTGGGCAATTAAGACTAAGTGCATGTGATTTTAGTGTCTGCCCTACATTCCTCTGAATGATTACAATGATCAATACACATGATTTGTAAGTTGCTTCCTATTGATCGAATGGTAAAATGTTTGACCTTCCTTTGAGGAAGTAATTTGCTAAATTATGACACCACGTAAAGTCTTTCTTGGTTCAGAGGTGAGGGGTAATGGTGCTCAGAATTAGGGAAAAAAAAATCATTTCTCCCCCTTTTCCTGAAAGTAAGTCTCTGTAATGTCCCTGCCAATTTTCTGACTTCACCTGTAGAAGGAGTCATCTGGCACATTTGTCTTTGAAATTAACAGAGGGAAAAAAACCTGAATTGCAAATTCACTCCATCTCTACAAGTAACCCTCTTCATGAACTTTATCTGTTTACACCTCCATGCAAATCATCAGGAAGCTCTCGACCACAAGACCTCTGTTGTTTGCATGTGGCTGGAAAAAAATGTGCAGCAGCAAAGCTGGGGAAACGGAGCACTCACAGAGTGCTCTGAGCAGCTGGGACACGTGGCAGAGCTTCCTGGGCTGCCTGCCAGAGTTAATTTTGCTTCGCATGCACAGTGCCGAATAGCTTTCACTACATCACATTAGCAGGTAGGAGAAGAAAAACAACAAAGTGTTTATGAAAACATCTTAGCCAATGAACAGTAACTTAGCTATGGCTGAGGCACCTCCTCCACACTACAGTTGCCATCCCAAACATACACAGTAACAAATTAGATCAAAATTAATAGGTACCAATGCACTGAGATGTGCCCTGCTCCAGGGGCTTTTCTGTGCTGCCCAGGGGAACGGTGATTCTCCCTGACCCCAGCAAACCACATGTACAGGGCAGAGCTACCACACTGAAGATCTGTATTACCTAAGGGATTCTGTTATCCCAGAAGGGGTTGGGAAGACCCATACAGACCCCCCTCTACCTTCACCAGCCACTTCACCAGCATGTTTTCACACTACAGCACTGCTTCCTGGCATGCCCTCCACCAAGTATATGTGTGCTTGACCTAATGTAGTGTTATGGATGTCCTATTCAATACCAGAAATTTCCACTGTCCTTACCTTTTGGTTTTGAATTTTCTGGGCTTTAAGCTTGCAGCAGCGCAGCCATGCATGGCCCTTCTCAGCCCAGCTAGGTAAAGTGAAAAGGCCTAATTTAGCCAGCTGGGTCTTGAGTCTTGGGGTCACCTGCAAAAGTCCTCTTTTGACTAGTTTTGATCACCAATACAGTTGCACCACTCAGGCAGTCAACCGTTCAGTTGGCCAACTGACAACTATCCAAAATGTACCTTCAAACTATTCAGAGTTCATCTTTTCAAACTGAACTGCAACTTATGTACAAACTTCCCCAGATTTCATCCTTTCACATTGAACTGTTCACTCTCTACTGCATCTCAGTGACAAGCCTTCAGAAAGTTAGCCCCCCTTCCTGCCGTAATACTCCATCATCAACAAACACCCGCAGGAAGGCTTCCACAATAATATTCCAACATCAACCAGGCCCTGCATCAAAAATTTCCTGTTCTCCATAAAAGTCCACCCTACAGTAACAGCTGACAAATATACACTATCCTCACCAAAGCCAAACACAGTAACAACTGATTGAAAGTTAAAATCCCATGTGCAGTACGATACTGTAGGTGTGAGCTAATTCAGAGATTAGTTTGGAAGTTGCAAAGTGCATACCCTATGGCTTAATATGGCATTTTATTGGGGAATGTGTGCTCTTCTTGGGAGAACTGTACAAGCAGAAGCTGGTTAAAGACAAGGTAGAAACCGTTTTTCAGATCTTTGACACCAAAAGCATTAAGTAGTACCTGTGTTGTGGTGTAGGATTTTCTTGTTCATTTCCTTCCCTGCCCAGTCAGGTGCTGCAGGAAAGAAAGAGAAATATTTAGGACAGGATTAACAACCTCAGTGTCCCTGTCCCCAAGCACAGTTAACTCAAGCCTGCGGACATGCTGGAAGGCCACTCTCCCCCACTTCACCAGCATGAATTTTCCACCCAACACACACTGTTGGCCCATCTGATGTGCTTCAAGGTTCCTACCCACCATCCCCTCCCTGAGGTACCTCAATGTTTCCCTTTGAAACCTCCCCGGTGCCGTCCTATCTCTGCAGCACCTCGGTGTTTCCCCTGGAACTCCCCCTGCCCTGAGTCACCTCAGCATTTCCCGCCGAAGCCCCCAGTGCTAGCCCCTGCCCTCAGGTAGGACACCTGCCGCTCCTGTGCCCGGATGACATCGCTGCCCTCGCTCCGCAGCCACTCGGTGCTCCCCACCGTAGCCGGCACTGTGCCCTCAGACCCCATTCGCTCCTCTGCCCCGGCGGCACCCTCAGCCCCACCACCATCCCCCGAGCCCTGCCTGCCCAACAGCTAGTCCGGGGCCCCTGTCCTTCAAAGCCGATCTTGTGCTTCCTGCCCCAGCCCACAGCACCTGGCACACACCAGGGGCTGCAGAGGCCCCTCTCCCACCCTGGTTTGCCCCGGACAAAAGCAGCCAGCTGGATCTGGAGCCTCAAGGTCACTGGCCCACTTCTGATTAGCTTTCCACAGCAATCCAACTAAAATGCGCAGACAAATTCAACTTTTCCCCATGCTGCCGCTAACAAGTACCTACAAACTGTTCAAAACCTACCTAAAAGCTACCCAGATTCACATTAAACTGCTGTCTTACTCTCTGTGCTACATCTTGTAGATAAGCCTTCACAAAGTAAGCCACTCCTCCTGCAGTAATACTCCAGCATCAGCAAAACCCTGCCTGTAGACTCTCACGCTCCCCCTGAGAGTCTGCCCTACTCCAGCCACTGGCAAAGACACACTGTCCTCACTGCAGCCAAAACACTCCAGTGGCTAGTGCAGAGTTAAGCTTGCATGTGTGGATCAGTCTGTACTTTTCCTCCTTATCCAAACCTGAGGCATCCCCCAACCTCCCACGTTGTGCTCAGCCTCCCCCTTCTTCTCCCCAGCTTCTGCGCTCCCAGTGCCCCACACCCCGGACTCAGGTGGGGAAAGCAGTGGGACAGACATGGTCCCTGAGTACAAGGTGCTTGCTTCCATGCTGCTGGTGAAGGTAGCATAATGGACAAAAAGGACAGAGATGCTGAAATAATTACAATATGGAAGACAGAAGATGAAACATACCACAAATCATGTAGCTACCAAAACCCATCCTATTTACTCGTTGCTGTGCCAAGTGCACATACCATTACACAACGTCCCACTCTTAAATTCTTTTTGTAAGAAGAAGAGAGCATCAAAGAGTTCATAAATTCCCCAAAACAGCAGTATTGGACAATAAATTAAAACTACAAAGCAGTTAGAATTCACGGTTAGAAAAAAGTTCAGTCAAACAAAGGGCTGACACTTGTTGAGAAACTGAAGGTAAATCTGCTTGCCAGACCTAAGAGGACAGCTGGTCCTGGAGCTCACCAGCCACTGCTGAAGCATCCCTTGGGGGAGCTTTTATCTTTTTTCCTAGCCAGAGATGATGCTGGGACAACAGTTATAGACAGACTTTCTGCAATGAACAGGACAACTCTGGAAACTCAGCTCTGAAAGGCCTCGCTTCCCCACCTCTAACCCTATCCCAATCCTATGCCTGAGCACCACGATTGAAATGTCCAGCTCTATATCATAATCAGCTTGTATCTGGATTTTGAACATTGCTTTTAGTTTTCTTCCAGGGGCTTAATGATTGTTAAGGTTCACCAGATGTTTCAATCCTGAGAAACCTTACAGAACGAAGTTATAACACTACACAGTATACTAACTATAGTGACTCATCACTGCAACTAAAAAAAAAAACAAAACAGAGACATGGATAAATAGTAGAGAAATAATTCCACACCCAAGTTGCCATTTTCTTATTGCTGGTATCATTCCCTTGGCAGTAATCCATTCTCAGCAGGTTCGCATGCAACTAGTGTACAAGCATTTGGGTCCCATTTCTGGATGACTTCAGTTGAGCTAGAGCTGATGCTTATCACTGTTGGTTGCATCAAGACAAGATGGGGAACTGGTGGCTGCACTACTGTTAAACATGAGAAGACAAAGTCCCAGGCAGGGTACTTCAGTGCCGAGAAAGCTGTTTATGCTCCATTTTGAAAATTTTCCCAGAACAATGTATTCAGATAGATATGTTTTCATTACTTCTCATTTAAACTAATTCTTCTTTGGCTATCTCCTTTTTATTTTATTTTTTTTTTACATCAGAGAAGTGGATTTACTCTGCATTTGAATTGTGTGTTATCATTCTTATTCTAAGAATGTGCAGAGGCTGAGATATCCATCATCACATGAGAGACACGTCAAGGAACCAACACAAGAGATGAAAGCTGCTATCTGCAGACCAAGACATAGGAACTGTGTCAGTAAGCACCCCTACATGTCTCCAATGCACCAATATAAATCTGTGAGGAGAAGAAGGTGGAGAGGGATAGAAGATCATCTTGGACAAGTAAAATTTGAAATTAAGCTGTAGACTGGCACTGGGGCTGCAGAAGGCCCAAGGGTGGTGCCAAAGCTAGGGCAGAACCCAGCACTCTGGGAAGCGGTAACTGGGTATGAAAAGCAGTGGCCAAGGAAACTTACGGAGGGACTTCAGCCACCAGTATAAGGCCAGCACTGGCCAGGCCATGGGTTGCAGGAGGAACCACAACCCACAAAGCAGCCTACACCACCATTGTATGATAGATGAATCGTGAATAATTGCACAAATTGTACCAACCTGCTGACTGGCTGCTGGCATATTAGTGCACACAAGAAACAGAAAAAGTGCAGTCTTTGGTGGTTCACCAAGGAAGGCCTCACTCTCTGCCACTGAATCCCTGCCAGTGGAGAAGCCGGGAAGACTCAGCAGTGCAGAGGACAGCAAGATATGTTCATATTGAGGTATTGCATTGCGTGGGGACACAGGAGGAGAAAAAAAACTAATTAGTCTCACTTTGCCTTTTTTCCTTTCTCCTGTATAGGCAAAACTGAACATCAGGGCCTCAGCCACCTCAGTAACAGTTTTCTCCAATTTTAAAAAAACTTTTTTTTTTTTAACTTACTGTGCGGTGGAAGTCCTGAACTGGGACTGGGAATCAAGCCATTGTATATTCTTTGCTTAAACTCTCCATATGCTGAGGATGTCAAGCTTTTCAATTCAAAAGATAAGAGCTGCCTCCATAGTTTTCTCTGAATCTTTTTCCTGGAGAACATGTTCCCAAATTTTGTTCAGAATAAACCTTCCAGGCTCTGAATATGCTCCATTTTCTCATGGCCCACTACATAGGCTCCACCTGACCTGGAGGTAGCACCTGTATCTGAGTTGTCATCTGGCACAGATTCAGTCACCTAAAAAGAAGCCTCTATGGCATCTTAGACACCCTGGGGCAGCTAAGCTATGCCCATGGGACACAGGGTCTTTGAGATCTCCACTGGGGCAGCAGCTGGTGGCCAGGGAGGTACCATAGGGCACCACAAATAAAAGAAAAAGGTGTGAGTGAATCTCAGTCCTAAACACTTTTATAGTCAATAGAAAGAAAAGGCACTTTAGAACATGATTCATTTCCTCCTAAAATCAATGTCTAAAACTAATCAGAGGATTGACACACTGAAATTGCTGATCTTGCTCTACTAGCTGTGAGGAGTACCCAGGGGCATTAAATCAGGTGTCTGTGTTGGAGGCATCTAGAGCTAGGTGAGATGACTTCACCCAAAGCTACATACAGATGGGCCCCTCCCCACTAGTTGCCTGTGTTCAGAATTATAAAACTAACTTCAGTGATCTGAATCTAACAAATAGAATAGATAGATATAGCATGAAGTCTTTTTACTGATTCTAGAAATCGTGTTAATAAGTATTAAAAAATAATCACTTGTGAAAATCTTTACAGTCCAAGTATCTCTACTACTTAAATTTAAGTACTATTATATACACAATAAAATTGGATAGAAGTTGCTATAATAAATGGACAAGACCTCAAAACTCTTACTTGCATTGGAACTTTACTCATGAACACTTCCATTGGTTTTCCATTGAAAGATTTATGGAATAAGATAAAACTCCATGACCCTTGCTCAGGAATGTCCGTAACTACATACGTAGCTTTAAACGTAGAGCAACTGAAGTTGATGAGACTTCAACACACAATTGAAGTGCGTTGTTGGGTCAGGACAGGTTCCTCACACAGGACTGTATGTAGGAGAATCTGGGCCAAAAATGTAACTGTTTCCTTAAGGTGTGAAATAATATCAAATATTTGATGAATCAAATGACTACATTAAAACTAGTATTTGCATAACTAAGATACTATTTATGATGAGAACAAAAAAAAGGGAAATATTAAAAACTGACCCAAGGGATATCCCACACCATATGACATCATGCTCAGCATATAAAGCTGGGGGAAGAAGGAAGGGGGGGATGTTCAGACTGATGGCGTTTGTCTTTCCAAGTCACCGTTATGCGTGCTAGAGCCCTGCTCTTCTGGAGATGGCTGAACACCTGCCTGCCCATGGGAAGGAGCAAATTAATTCCTTGCTTTGTTTTGCTTGTGGCATGGCTTTTACTTTACCTATTAAACTGTCTTTATTTTAACCCATGAGTCTTCTTACTTTTACTCTTCTGATTCTCTCCCCCGTCCCACTGGGGTGGGGAGTGAGCAGCTGTGTGGGGCTTACTTGCTGGCTGGGGTTAAACCATGGCAGGTGTCAATATAGGAATGCAAAAAGAGAAACTTTGAATGCAAAACTAGTAGCAGGATTCATAGGATTTTGCAAGTTCAAAATATAACTGACACATTTCTTTGTTGTTGTTAATTTTGTTGCCTTTGTATTAACTGCATCGCTTTGATGAATATTTTTAAAAATAAAATAAAGGCTATCACTCAGGCTGCTTTGAAGTATTTCTGAGTTGAATGACTGGTAGCATTTATTGATTTCATAGTGTGACACTAGAAGTTTTGATAGGGGATTTTAAAAAATGATATTTGAAGTTAAAAGAAGACATCTTGATTAAAGCCAGAACAAATTGTTTGGCTGAGACTCAGACTCTGCTTCACATGCATTTCCAAGCCTGTTGATTCACTTGCCTGCTAGCAAAAGCCCATATGCTTTCAATGGATGAGTTAAAAATTCATGCCATGGAAAAGCAGGAAACTGCTTCAAAGTTGGGAACCAACTGAACAGCTTAAACCATAAGGGAAAAATATATTCATAGACAATAGATACAAGGATGAGGTAGAAAGGTCTTGCATTTAAGGGGTTCAGCTCTGAGCCACAGACAGCATGACCTTGAAACAAATCCCAGAGTCTTCTGTGCATCCGTTACCCATATGCCAACTACTGATAATATCATTCTCATGTTCTACTTTGCAGGAAGCTGTGAAGATGAGCAACAGCTATATGATGCTGTAAGTCATATGGCCAGCTAGACAGATGATCTGTTGGGCTATCAGTTTAAATCTCAGAGAGACTGCGATGAATGATACTGATCTGGTGGGTGCAATAACTCATTGCCAACAGTCCTCTGGGTAATTCTAGTTCAAAAGGTACTGCAGAGACCTCACTCCACATGGAACCAAGTCTCTGTGCTGACTGCTTCTACTGAAATGCTTGACAATGAGCTCACAGCTTCTCAAGCTGAGGGGGGACATCTGGAAAAGGACTGACCCATACCTGGGGGCTGCTCAGTACTTCAGGATCCAGCAAAGCCCTACAGCTTCCTTCTCCTCTCCAGTCCAGTAAACCAGGACAGTGTCCTATGTGACCCAAAGGAATGGAAGTGGAAGTAGGAGTTCTTCAGAATGAACCAATACCACTAGATCTTCACAGAGATCTTCTGCTCAAAAGCCACTTGAGTCCTTATGAACAGGCACTCGTTCTTTAACTAACTGACCTGAAGCACCTGCTCACAGGGCAGTTTCTACATCTCGGGAGAAAACAATCGCTTCTTTTCTCAACCTTCTTCCATTGGTGATGTTACTGGGGATGAGACTGACTTTTAAAGGAAATATTCACTAGTGCCATTTAGGAGGGTCATGAAGAAAAAATACCTTGTCAGTTTTTGCAATGGAAAATGTAATAACTCACCAGCAGGCTATTGACCGAGTTGTTAAACTCTGGGGCAAAAAAAAACCTGTTAGGTGGGCTGGTTAATATCAAGGCTCACCACTCACTTCTGCATACTACAGACCATGTCAAAAGCTTTCCAGTAATCAGTAGAGCTTAAGAAAAGTCTCTGATTAACTTTTCTTTCATCTTTCTCTTTTCCATCTGGTGTTAAAGATCAAACCTTCAGTTCCTCTACTCTTTTAAGCCTTGCCTGTTTGACAGCCAACTTCTCATCCATCTTAAACCTAGTGTGGGCTAGAATGTCTTTCAGCAGTGGCTAGAGGGTAGATATATTACCAGATACTAACCATATTGCTCCTTCTCTTTTCACTTTAGCTCTTTATTTATTATTATAGGATATATCTGGGATTTCTGAACATTCAGCTTCTATCCCTCTACTGCAGGATAGTACAGTGCTCCTAATGCTTTGCAAATCGCTGCATCATCCCTTTCCAGTTTTGGAATGTCCAATCTGTGCTTTGCCTAGCTTCTTCCAACTCCACCAGGAGCCCACGATACCTGTCTCCTGGGACTTTCAGCATCTGTGCTCTTAAAGGCACTGTCATGTGGGAAAGATGGTGGCTTTGATAGTACTGGGGCTGTAAAGCTTTAAACTGTACTGCAACGGATATGGATTGCCTCCTAGGTAAAGGCAGCACCCTCCCCGTCGCCAAAAACTGCAGTAGGACAGGGATGCTCAACCACCCTTTAGAAATCCGTGTCTTCTTGGTGGGATATGGGTAAAGACTGCCGGAACCACTAGGACTGACTTACACCTGGCCCTGATCCTCCTCCTCCCATGGCACTCTTACAGCTATTCCTTAGTAGCAGAAGAAAAGCTCCTGTTATTTTTTGCTACATGGCTTACACAAACAGAAAAAGAGATATCACCACCCCAGCACATTGGGGGCCATCAAGGCCCACCAGTTAATGATACTGAGTATTTATTTGGATAATGGTAAGTAGAAAACCATCAAGATGATTACATTTCTCATTATTTCAAAACTGGGTGTCTTTTGAGGAAGAGAAATTCCAGTTTCTTCCTGGCTCTACCACCTAACAGCACTTGTAAGCTATGACTTCATAGTCCATGTGAGTTATCAAATCCATTTCAAGCATATTTATCAGGGTAGTTATTGTACCAAAGATTCATAAAATGTCTTCATGGCTTTGCAGGGGGAGGCAAAATGTTTGAAAAAGAAAGATGCTAAAAGACATGGGAGGAAGAGGAAAGCTGCCTTAGGCAACTTACAGTGGACTAGCAATGACCACCTTGTACAACAGCAAGCCTGTGAAGGCCAGGCCTTTATTAGAGAACAATGAAGCCCAGCAGCAGCAGATCTGCAGACACTTGATGGGCACACTATATTTATCTCAGGGGATTTACTTCAGAGTAGCTATAGCCTGGTTCTGTGAACCGAATGAGTACATTAGGTGTAGTCCTGGATAGAATTTTCTCATGTGGTTGAAACAGAAGGAATAAATAGAGTTTGTGTGCCCTCAGACCACTCTATGGTGTGAACCACAGAGTAGCTACTGGCAATAATCATGAATCTGCTTCAGCAGTGCTCTCCTGACCCA
Source organism: Phalacrocorax aristotelis (assembly GCF_949628215.1). Taxonomy (NCBI): domain Eukaryota; kingdom Metazoa; phylum Chordata; class Aves; order Suliformes; family Phalacrocoracidae; genus Phalacrocorax; species Phalacrocorax aristotelis. The sequence goes on from NC_134283.1 coordinate 19,528,573, forward strand.
ACGTTATGTGCTAATTACATACGCTCTCTGTAATACCTATCATAGGATATATTTGTTAAGCATCTGTGCTCAGTAGGCATGACACTGTATTGGGACAGAAGATTTTTCATGCAGCCTCAAAAATGTTGGCTTGTAACTCTATGCTTACATAAAACAGGGATGTAAACATGCTTTGCAAACCAGTTTCAAATCTTAAGTTTATGAAGGAAGTAATCAGACTGAACTTGAATACAGCCTGTCAGGGAGGAGAGTTAAATGTGGTCTTTGGGAGAAGAATGGTGTGATGCCGTATGTTTGCAGACATTTCTGCCTTGCTGGTCTGAGCCTGGACTAAAGAATTTGGGTACTATCACAGCGTGAGCAACATCTTTGTGCAAGGAAGAGTGAAAGAAAGCACCTTTGGAAATGATTAGTTCTGTGTCAGAACCAAAGCAGCCATTTTCTGATGCTGATCAGTAACTAATACATCAGGAAAAATGTAAAAGCACATTATTGGGCAGATGTAAACATCCTGCATTGATATCCTGCTCTCTAGTAGTTAGAGACTGATTTACATCCTAGAACATGGGGTTCAATATCCTTTTCCCTATTTGTTGTACTAATTATAACATTAGGTATTTCTGATTTCCATACAAGCTTCTAAATCTGTATCCTTCTAAATTTCAGTCTGAACAATTTGCTGTGGCAGACAGAGCCACAGTTAAATCGTGTGTTGTGTAAAAAAGCATTTCCATTTATCAATGTTGAGCTTCATACCTTTAACTATCAATTTAGCTGACACTGGAATTGACTTAAAACATTTCTTCACAATGTAATAGATCCTATATGTGTAAGTTCGTGCTCATATGGTGAAACAGCAATCAATTGTTTTTACAGTTATAAACACAATTACTCTGCAGCATTACTGCTACAGTTCTTGCGGCTCAAGTTAGTGTGAAGGTGAGGATTATTATTAATGAGGACTGAGAGATAGGTGAAAATAATAATAAATGCAAACATTCTGATTAAACAGGAGGAGGTTGTGAAATACTAAACCAACTTTGGGAAGGAGCAACTCCATGCAATTTTTGTTGGCCCATATCACTAAACTAGGGACGTGAAATATCCATCACTACATTATTTCAGTTTTAAAGCAGCACAGCTTTGATTGTGGGACAGTTCTGCTGATAGAAAAGCCTGAGGGACATAACTGTGGGTCAGATTTCCTGTTTTTAAAAATTTGTTGGTTGTATGTTGTACACAGATTACAGACATGTTTTATGTTACACAGGTTGCCAAACTGCATTTATTGGCTAACGGGAACTGAACTATGAAAACAAATGAGTTATTTAAAAGTTAACGATGTGCACAGGCTCCTGCTGAAATATTTGGTGAATACACTACCTTTCCATACTAAATTTAATTCTGCAGATAATACTTGGTTGGCAAATTACGTCTTTTAAATGTGTGTTTATCATCTCAGGAAGGTTAAATGATGGTACTTACCACCTTTTCTGGTTGCAGCGTAAGTAGTCATTTTGATAAATCTAGCTTCCTGTAACTTGCTTAGCATAGTAGTCAACTTATTTGCCTCACAGAAGTGTTTTCAAGATTAATTGGTTAATAGTTTGTACTGCTTTAATGTGTACAGTCCACATAGTTTCAAATACTCTTTATACTCTTTCTCCCAATAATACAAACTTTGACTTCCCTTTTTTTTTTTTTTTAAATTCAGTTTAGGGAAAAATTTTCAGTTTAGGGAAAAGCCACTTCATTCCTAGTTCTCTAAGAGCATAGAAAGATGTCAAGTTTTTCAGAGCTGCTGTTGATAGCAGTAAAACCAACACAATCCATGCAGAATCAGCATAATCTTAAATAAAAGAGTAATGTTTTGATTTTGTGCTATAGGTAATGAAATAAGCACCTGATTTTTATCAAAAAAATTAAGAGCCATAATTAATTCAGACATGCTTCAGGGTAGTTCTAACACATGTTCTTTGTTCTCATGTTTTTTCTTCTATTTGACACAGTTGCTAGGCTGCTACTGCAAAATAATACATATCAGGACTGCTATTACTGGGTTATGTGGGTATGATGCAGTATCACTTTGTGAACTTCTTTTCTTATTCAGAACCTGATAATTCTGCCAAGCTGGGTGTGATCCCAGCCTCCCACACCATCATACTTTTACTAGGTGGAATGAATGAATGAATGAATGAGAGACTCCTGTGTGCCCAGAGGGAAAGCAGAGGCTCCGGATGCCCCGTTATCCTGGCACGGCGTGCAGAGCAGCATGGCTGTCCCTACCTCAGAGCACAGATATATCTCTTGGGGAGACATCAGCAGGAATCAAATGATGCCTGCACCTCTTGGCACATGCAGAAGGAAAAGCAGCTAGTTCTGTGGCTGAAGGACTGCAGACATTCCCCTGACACCTTTAAGCTTCCATAAAGGTCTACCTTTTAGAGAAGGTGCTAGAGCACAACAAAGAGCAGACTGATGTGTGTTGGTAACGTTGCTTAACCAACTTCACCCCTTTCTGTATTATAAATGGTTCACTGTCCTCCTGGAAGATAATGGTTCTTCTCCAAGTACTCTCTGTTTTCCAAAAGCTTCATATTTCCTTCATCCTGTGGATGTCATCTTTAGGTCAGTAAGAGCAGGTGAAACTCTAATTTCAGCCAATGAATTTCATTAATCTTTTCCTTTGCTGTTTGCCAAGTGAAGATTTATTATTTAATCAGCTTTTACTTACTTGCTAGTATCCATGAAGCTGATGAATTTTTTGCAATATACTTTGACTCCTGCTTACTAGCAACTGCAGACCAAGTACTGAGGAGCAGGGGGGATATGAGGCCTCCTACAGCCTCTACAATTAAGGACCTCTTACCTGAGGAGTTAGGGAAAAAAGAAATTTGCCACTTACAGGCAATTATTTCGTGGCTCTTAGAACTAATTGCACCAAGTCAGATTCACACAGATGAAGACAGACTATAAAAGTGGCTGATTTTAACTATGCATCAAGGAAATTACCCTTAATGTAATATTCTAACTTCCAAAGCCCACATGAAGCAAACTAAGTGCAGGATTTCAGAGAATCTACATAACTGATTATGTTAGCTGGTTTATCCTAGTCTCAAACTACATCAGATAGGAAACAGACACAATTTGTGTGATACAATTAACAGCAAAATTTAATCCCTCATACACACACACATGTATGTACATGTGCATGCTAAAACAGTAGGTCTGCACAAAAGCAAACAAAAGCAGCAAGGGATTTTGGAGCAAAGGTTTCACCATCAGCTGTAGCTGCATCCTGTTAGGTTCATAAAAGAAAACACAAGCTCTCAGATGGCACTCTCGTGCGGCTGCATTGCTTTTGGCTGAATAACGCAGGTTAGAGCACCACAGCTCAGTCCACAGACACCACAAATATGATCATGTGACACTGTCAAAACAGTTACTAAGTCTGCGTACCTGGTATAGCATTCTCATATGCCATAGAAAGACCATGCAAAGGATTCAGTTTTCATGCTCAAAATGCACGCACAGCATCCTGTCATTCTGAGGAAGTCTCTTTAACTTACTTTTACCTCATTCATCTTTACTTTTAGAGTAACTTTCAGAGCCAGAGCAAGTTCAAAGCACTGCCTTGCACTAGATGACCATTCTCAGTTTTCTCTCATAGCTTTGCCCCTGCAGAGCAGCTGAACTGATCAAGCAGCTCCATCATGCACCGGAGCAGGGCTCACCTCTGTGCAGTGGGAATTAAATGGTAAATAGACCTAGTGTCAAAAACTTGATATATTTCTTCTGAGCATACAGTGGCTCTATTCCTCTTTAACTTACTAAATCTATTTTCCTTACTGAGCTAAAGCCAATTGCAAGGAGTCCAATCTTGAAGTTTAACCACTCATTCCTGTTTCTGAAAAAGATGTTTTTTTCTTTTGACTGCTCCAGTTCAATCTCATCCTTTATTTACTCTGGTTCTCCCTTTGACCTGTGTTTTGTCTGTCTTTCCAGTGTCTCTCTGCATACAGAAAATATCCTGACACAGAGGTTTTGCTTTTCAGGCATGTCAAAATGTAGAGCAGAGCTGTCTTGGGCAGGGTATGTTATCCTCCAGCCTCCCATGAGCATCCCTTTGCAGCTATGGGCAAGCAGACACAATCAGCATACTCATTGCCAATGTCCTGGGAGCCAAATGCCCATAAATGTGCTACTGGCTCTCAATTTACTTCTCCAGCATTGCTGTAAACTCAGTCTTAGGATAAAACTTCTCACTCAAAGCAATGCATCTTTACTATTTCAACCTAACTTTTCCTTGATTGGGTCGAAAGGTTAAGTGGAAACTGAGCAGGAATTTAATCCGAGAGACTTATTATGTACTGAAAGGTACCTATTATATTTCTTTTTAAGTACCATGCAAGGCAGACTTTGCATTTGCTGAAGTCACCTTCTTCATTCTCTCTGCCAGCCAATATTTTGAGCAGTCCAGCAAGCGTTTAGCCAATACAGTCTTTAACATTACTCTTTAAACTGCAAGACATATTTTTATGCTTACTCTATTTTCCATTCTGAAATGACAATGTAAACCTCTTTCATGTAGTTGAAACATGCCCTCTCATCTCTATACTTATCCAAATTACACCTGAACACTTGCAAAGAAGTTTAGCAAGGATATTGTTCTATTCTAAGACTTGCAGGAAACAAATATTGTGAAATATGTTTTTCATTCCCTTTGTTCTAAAGTTTTATGACTAAATGCTGTGCTGGTAACACAGGTTTATCAGGAATGCTTGACTTGTCCAAATCTTGAACTCTAATAAAATAATTCAACAGAGCAAGAAAAGAAAAGGAGGAAAAAAGGAGAAAAAAGACAGAGAAAGAAAAAGAAAAGAGAAAAAGTAAGCCAACTACAGTATGAAAAATCTAGTTGTTACTTATAACATAAGGTCAACATTTCTATCACAGCTGTAATATAAAAAAAAAACTGATGTTGAGCTGGTAACATCCGCTATGTATTCCATGATTTCAGTATTCCTGTTCACGCTAGCTAAGGCTCTGGCCTTAATTATTTAGGCTTGGATCCTACCTATTTTGCTTTTTTCCGCTGAAAACAGATCCTCTTATTGAAAAATACATTTTGCAGAGTTGTTTGACATGGACAAATAAGGTCCCTAAGATTGCTTCTATAGAACATGGTCCTTGCCTCCTGTTTTACAAAATACACCTAAAGAGATAATTTGCAGTTGAAAAACGGTAGAATGCATTTCTGATAATATGATAGTGACTTATTAATTAGAACAGTTTGCAACAAAATCTAGGATGATGGAAGCCTAACACAAGCTGGAGCTTTATCTAAAAAAAAACCTGTTAGTGGCCAAGCATGCTGAAGCACCCCCTGTATACTCCACTGGCAGGAGTGTTCCTAAAAAGCATTGTATTCAATTCTGAAATCTCAACATAAAAAAGGCAGGAACAATTTAAAAGCAGCTCAGAAAAAAATACTGCAAGCAACTAGGCTGAACATACATAAATAAGTATCTAGCGTAAGAAGGTTCAACTGAAGTAATGACAAAATTACCTAAACTGAAGGAGTGAACTCCCAAGATCTTGTATGTGGATAAAAAACTCCCACACCTTGAACACCTAATTCACCCCCTTCTTTTCTTGGTTGATATGAAGTAGGTAACAATTAAGACTGTGTTTATAAACCCTGTCTGGTTACAGCTATCCTACCTGAAGAGCTGCTCACCCCGTCCTCCATCTAGCTTGTCACTTCCCTCTACTGCAAGTTGTTATACCCTCTTATCTGCTTGCTTGGCTGGTCATATAATTGCTCCTTAACTCATTTCAGCCACAAAGCAGCACACTAATAAGGACCTAGTACTGGCACTGTTAAAGTAACCTGCCTTGCTCCAACTGAAAGAGGTTGGGACAGAAGACAAAAAGTTACAGGCAACAAGAACTTAGGGCAGCAGCTGAAGACAGTGTGCGCACACACTCTCAGTAGAAGGAAAAAGATATGTGGCTATGTGTGTCTAAACAATTTTCTCCCATTGGCCTTAGCCTACCAGAAATGAAGAAGAGTGAATATATGGGTCATCAAACACTACATAAGACTCTTTACATAGAGTAATTTGGAAAACGTATCAAGCCTGTGTACATATCGTAAAATGAAACAGAATACTATCTTCACTATCCCTAACTGACTTGTTTTAGTTATATGATTGACTGTTACTATAACGTCTTTCAACGTATCCATTCTGCAAGTAATCCTGCATCTTCCTCTGAATTTCCAAACTGGTTGAATTGATTGCCAGAGGAATACCAGCCAAGAATGATACACATCACAAGATCACTATATCATAAAAATAATATTCAGTGGGAATAGATTGTGAAACCTAAATTAACAGCCAGAGTATATTTAAGTTAATATAACACTCCTAAATCTGCAAAACTGGTAAAATAGAAATAATATGGATTTTTGTTTTATTCCGAGTTGGTTCAGCGGGTGAGGAAACCAACCTGAACAATACCAGATAAGAACATACTCTTCTGAGATGCTACTTATGTATCACAAATCTGTTTAGAAACCTGGTACCTTTTTTATTGTATGAGACATCCAAAGCATTTTATGAACACACCTTAGAGAAATTTGGCAGAGGCTTTGAGAAGCAAACAGCAATGGAAAACATTAATGACCCTTATAATACCTGGTGTTTGATCCCAAGGTAAACTTTAGGCAGCATCCACCCCTCAAGTCTGAGTGCTGCTAGCAGAAAAACAGGCAGAGGTGGGAGGGTTTTCTCAGGTGGGGATGCCAGGTGGTCCGGGTGTGCTCTGGGAGGAGGAGGAAGATGAGGCTGGCCTGCACTCACCATGGTCCCAGTGCTAAACCTTCGCCAGCTGAGCAGGCCGGTGCTGGGCTGCACTAGGCAGGGCTGGTGGGACTGTGCTGTTATGGCTGCCACAACCAAGATGCTTCTTCTGTGACTTGACTGCAAGTTCTGCTGAGTCTGACCTGGTGCAGTCTAAACCCAGGAAAGAAATGGCAGTGCTTCATTTTTGCCTGAAGCTGTCATATTTCATGGGACTCTACCTTAAAGACCCCATTTTACATGGTCCACCAGGCTCAGGCATGGAAACAGGAACTTCAGATGCATATAAAAGGCTAGAGAGCCTCTGGGAAGAACCCAAAACTTCAGAGACCACCCTATGCCTGCCCCCAGTGGTACTGGAACTAGACCAGTATTTGGAGAGAAAAAGGTTGATAACAGCCCTGTGGCTTCCCTTATCCCTCCCTGCCATCCAAAGCCAAAGAACAAACAAGAAATCTGCAATAATAAATATGAATAAATCTTACATGGAAAAGCCCTTGGCAGGGTTTGGGCTGGCTCTTCATCCTCCTAGGCCAATGGTCTGCTACTAAGCTACACAAGTGCTGTTCGAACTCCTCAGTCTGGTGAACTTTCTTATTACCAGTTACAGTTCCACTATGCAATATCTTGCCATTATGGTCCTACAAAGAGAGAGGGAAATGCTAAGGAAATTGGGTGGAAGCCACATGTTCAATTGCTTTTTCAACTTCTATATTGGGACTTCAGTTCCCACTGTGAAGCGAAGGAATCTTCTACATGCAGTCAGATGTACCATTTACACTAGATAATTGTCTCCTGAGCTCATTACTCAAGGGCCTGCGTGCTGTATCACATGCCTGATGCTCTTCAGCTCAGTAGCTGCCTCTTATACCATGTGCTGTCTCCCATAGCTTTAGGCAAGACATAGTCCAGGAAAAAACACCTGAAATAACACAGTAGAAACCACCTCAGAAATATGTATGTTTGACTTCCAAAATGATCTTACTGAAGTACAGAGCTAGTTTAAAACAAACATGTTTTGTCTCTGCAAAGCTCATCAATGGATAGTGAGTCGATGCATTTCCATTGCCACTTGGAGTCCCCAAACCTATCCGTGAGTGCTGCTCACGCAAGCTTGGCAGGACAGGTACAAGCTGGATGCATAAATGTGATCTGATGCTTATATTTGGTTTTGCAAAGTACTATGCTGACACCAGCTAATCTCATGACGCGTGCCAGGGCATTGATCCCTATACTGCCGAGCCTGCATCCGCCTGCGGAGGTTGCTAGGTGCAGAGGAGTACATGTTACACAATGCCTTTGCATCGCACAGTCTGTTCCCAGGTCCACCAGGCCTCCAGAGGAAAGGAAATCCCTAAATGCCAGGAATGGCAGACTCTTGTGTTACAGGCCCAAAAGAAAGCTAAGCTTTTCAGCACTCCTTCCTCCTTGCCCATCTATGCTGTGGACCCAGTTAGAGCAGTTTTATCATCTCTGGAAGTAGTCCTTAGGAGACTGATGCATTTTAAGACAGGGATGACTGCTAATCAAAATCCCTAAGCTTTTCCCTTTCTACCATTTCCCAGGACCTGCACTTTCTCTCTGCACAGCTTCAAGACATCATGACATCGGAGTCCTTGACAGCCTGAACACCAGGAAGGCGTGCAATGGGACCAGTACTTAACGAGCATTCGGGCTCCAAATTCCACGATGGGTCTCATGTATCGCACTTCCCTCAAGAATGTGAGCAGGCAAGTTGGCCAGACAGCTCTGGCATTTGGACATGGGTATGGCCTGATCGACAGCTGAATGGAGTCAGAGAGACTCCTGTGCATTAACACCAGTTATAGAATTGGCGCCTGCGCTGCACAAAAAGACTTAATACCGTCCTTGCAGCAACCACCCCCACTTGCTTTAGTGTTTATCTCCACGTACCCTCAGTGACTAATTATCAATTCTGAAAAATGCCATTAAGCATGCATCTCATCCTAGTGAATTACTGAAGCCCCCCTGCCCCATGCTTTCCCACTCAAAAAAACCCAAACCAGCCAGAGTTACCTGGTGGCTGGCACAGGGAGGCGCTAGCCAGCCCCTCAGGCTATCCTTCCTCCTCTGAGTTTCTAAAGAGCCACACTCTGCATCCAGGTTTTCCTGTGAGACACATGCACCTCCACATGTAAAGGGAAACACTAAGTAGCAGCCATTAAGGAAAAAAGAGTGGGGAGGGAGGATTTCCATTTATTCCCTCCCCTTGGTTTATTTTGTGTAGCTGGCAGCTTCACTCTATTTTCAGTCTGCTTTCACTTTGGTTCTAGCACTTCTCTTTCTCCCACTCCTCCCCTATACATGGTGACAGAAAAAGCTTAAAGAAACAATAATTTGTGACTGTAAATTATCAGGAAGCCTACAGGCAACATGCTTTTGAAACTGCCTAGATTGCAAGTTGAATGTGCCCTTTTAGTACAGTAAACTGCAAAACAAAATCACAGCTGCTGTAAGAGCCTATAGATTGTTTTCTATAAGGCCATATTAATATTTTATATCACTGTCATCTCTGAGCATTCTTAGCTGACTTGTTGTCTTGCACAGTCTGGAAGGAGCAGTTGGCAATAAGACTTATCAGTGGGGACAACGTGGAATAGTACTTCAGCAAGAGGTGTTGCACTCGCAATGCAAATTTGTCTCTTGACCTTGAGCTTCCCTAAGCGTGCGGTGTCACTGAGTGGGTTCATTACAGTATAACACTACACACGCAGCAGGGCTATGGAGGTGGCTGAACAGAAATAATCCATCCCATATATTCTTTATGCACAGAAGCCTATTTTATAATTACTAAGTGTGCAGCATTTTTAAGGCAGCCCTGGCTCCAAAATACGCTATTCTGAGATAACACAATATGACTCAACACAGCAGCATGAGACAGAGGTGACATGAGCAGGTAAGTTGTCAGAATAGATGACAGATGGAGTTGTGCTAAAAAGCATTCAAGATATTTGCTGCTTAGTTTTTCTCCTACGTGCATCTCCCACACAGTTTTAAAAATTTACCTTGAAGTGCCTCTACATAATCTAATGTGATGAAAGAGAGAGAACATGAGTGAAAGAACGAATGGCAGAGTTGTTACAGATAATATGCGACAGCAGATACCAGCACACAGCAAATAGCCCTGTTTGCTGACAACCTATATTGCTTTTGAATAGTTTGGCACAAATTGCCTATACATGTATGATGTGTATTTTCTCCTTTTGCTTACAGCTCTAGTGATTTGAAAGGTAAACTCCTCAGTGATGAAGCTAAATGAAATAAATCAGTCCGTTACAACAGGATGAGATTTGGCACAGATCAGCAATGCTTGTTTTCTTGTAGGACACACTGTCCTTCCACCCTTTAAAAGGAAGTGACATTACCTCCTGTTCTTCTGATTGACATGTATTTTGAGAGGGAGAGAGAGATTACAGGAACTCACCGTGCTACACTATTCCATTTCTTGCACATGCATCAAAGATTGATGCTTTTCTGCATTTCTTCGTAACATTTGTCGCTGTAATAGACCATTATTTGTTCTGCAGAAGCATCTAATACCGTAATGAACTCCATCCAGACAGGATTTCAGCTGAGATCAGGGAAGCAACTATCACAGGACCAAGGCCCAGAGCAGTTCAAAATACTTGGGTTTGAGAAAATTCAAGGGTTTATTGAAAGCTCTGCTTAATCATAGATTTATTTTATTTAGTTCTTTATTTTTTAACTACAAAACCAAGATGCCCAGCCCAGGATATTTATGCATTTCAGTACAGATTTGTACCTATTAATGTCTTGTGTATTTACAAAATTGAAAGTGGCGATTAGGGAAAGTGATGTGTCCCTTTAAATAATCCTCCAGCTCTTTGCTGGTTCTTACAATGTGCTATATTTTGGGAACCTCAGCTACCCAGTGGTGCAGTAGTGTGCATTTGGAAGCAGCCTTGCTTAGTAGCTGCATTTATGAACACAGCTATTTGGAGCCCATTTGTATATAAACAAAAAGCAACAACAAAGATGATGTCCTGATTTAGAGGCATGGCAAAATAGAAAGTCTATTTCCATTCAGAAGGTGAAACACAGAAGTAAACCTGTAAGTTTGATGAGCAAAAGAAATTGACTCCAGAAAGAAGTGTTGCACCTCTAGAAATCAGTACATCCTTGACAATGATAGAAACAAGGAGCAAAAGAGGGATTTTAGTAAAGTCTGTGTTCCCCTCTCCAGGTGGATGTGTATCCATTCTGCTCATCCTCATGCCACCACATCTAATATAAACGCTGAGTAGTCATGTTAATGGAAAATAATCTAAGCAGGGCTTATTAGCTCAGGCACAGTTTTATGCTGACCATGACTTTCTGCACAGCGTTGGGTGGCTTCTGGCTGGCTTGGTGCATGGGTTAGTGTAACTGGTGCCTTCCTGCAAACACCACCAAGACGTTCCCCCATCAATAAGCAGTCAGAAAAGGCAAAATACTGTATGTTTTGATGGATCCTCTTTTAACCACCCCCTGAGGGAACATTAGAGGGGTTTTTGTAGTCTCTGGAAAATTACCTGTCCCCAAAGCCACTGGCAATAGTTGTTGCCAGTGAACTCTTGCTACTATAAACAGAAGCAACAGGGAAAACACTGCAATATAATTTCTGATATGTGCCTGGATTACAGAAAACAACAAACACTGCAATAGGCAAAATGAAGCAGTCTTAGAGCAGTTACTGAGGGGTTGATATGATCCCGTTACTGCATGCTGCCATGACAGAGTGTATGACTGACAAAAGCCCAGGAAGCAGGAAGGAAAAGGCAGTTTGTGCAACATCTGCCAGGCTCCCATATGGCATGTTCCAAACTCACCATTGCCTGATGACAGCACACAGATCAGGGCATCAGTGTGGGCTGAACTGGAACTGATCTTTCACTGACTTTTGAATAACTTCATGGCATGGATTAAGAGGGGCGTGAAATTCATCTTCACATTGCTGTTGATCCTTTGCCCATAAAAGTTATTCCAAACTGAAGAGCATTAACAAAGTGTATTTTGAAAACATACATAAGGAATTAAAACTATTTAGAGCTTTTATTTATACAGTCCTCACTCAGCATAGTGCTAGATGCATATTTTATCTCTTTTGTAACTCTGGGTCCTTATTGTACATTGTATAAACATGTATTTCAAGCCTTGGATAAGACTATCAGTAGCATTTTTAACCCTTGTAGCACGATTAAATCCTTAGCTCTCAAACAGTTGTTTCCAACTATCTAGTTCACAGCACTCACAAGGGCTGGAGAATGTTCACCACCCCAGTTAGGGAAACCAAAAAGCAGAAAGGTGATTAGGAAACCAAGTCCCCTGGCTCCCACACTGCATCTGCAAAAGTCTTTTTATATGGACAGTCTGAGGTACTGACCCCAAACCCCAATAACGTAAAAGCTATTTACATCTAATGTTACAGCTACACTATTAGTACGACTGAGCAACCTGCAACACTCAACGGGTGTGCAAAGCTAGTCAGTCATCATGCATGTTTCCCTCAATCTTTCATTTAGCTTTCCCTCGCCTGTGAGATTGATAACCAGCATTTGTGCCGGTCCCAGGGACAGGAGTCACATAAGGAGCCAGGGATGGGCAAGCTTGCTTGGCATCATTTGGTACTCAATGAAACTTTCTAAGTTGGAAAGTTTCATTTGAACTTGAGCATAAATGAGTTTGTCTTCCCTTAAATAAGGGCTGATAGAGAGAGTAAATGGAGGGAGAAGGGGGGAAAAAAAGAACAAGGAAAAAAACACCTAGTCTGCAGACCTGCTAGTCCTGTTTGCTCTTTTAGGACTCTCCTGTCAAGACTTGCTGACAGCTGAGCTCTGTTGAGTCTTACAGTGGTGATTTAAGATGTTACTGCATCCCTTGCTCCTCCCACCCTTCTGCTAGAGGTTACAGCCCATATAATAGGGTTGGCAGAAAGGAGTATTTTACTCTGTCTTGGCCATTCTGGTTTAAGTTCTGGCATATTAGCTTAAAATATTTTGTTAGGAGGCATGGAAGGATGGGACTGGAAGGACCATGGAGGTCACCTGGTTCATGCTTGTGCCTGAAGGCTGGATCAACTGCTCTGTATCACACCTGACAGATACTTGTTGGATGTCTTCTTGAACATGCCCAGTGTTGTAGATACAACAGCCTACAGAATCCATGAAGCTAATGAAAATATTGAAAAAAACAGGGCCTGCAGCAGACTCCCACAAAAACCCACTAATTTTAACACCTGCCCCCCTCCACACACACCCCGCCCCCCGACACACCCACCCACCCACACCCGCCCTTCTTTTGCTAGCAACTATGGCTTTTCAATCAATTTCACAGGATCACAGAATGGTAGGGGTTGGAAGGGACCTCTGGAGATCATCTCATCCAAACCCCCTGCTTGAGCAGGGACACCCAGAGCAGGGGGCACAGGAACGCATCCAGGCGGGTTTTGAATGTCTCCAGGGAAGGAGACTCCACAATGTCCCTGGGCAGCCTGTTCCGCTGCTCTGGCACCCTCACAGGAAAGAAGTTTCTTCTCATACTCAGGTGGAACTTCCTGTGTTCCCACTTGTGCCCATTGCCCCTTGGCCTGTTGTTGGGCACCACTGATAAGAGTCCAGTCCCAAACTCTTGACACCTACCCTTCAGATATTTATAAGTACTGATGAGACCCCCCTCAGTCTTCTCTTCTCCAGGCTGAACAAACTCAGGTCTCTCAGCCTTTCCTCATAAGGGAGATGCTCCAGTCCCCTGATCATCTTGGTAGCTCTATGCTGGACATGCTCAAGCAGTTCCCTGTCCTTCTTCAACTGGGGAGCCTAGAACTGGACACAGTACTCCAAATGTGGCCTCACTAGGGCAGAGTAGAGGGGGAGGATAACCTCTCTCGACCTGCTGGCCACACTCCTTCTAATGCATCCCAGGATACCGTTGGCCTTCTTGGCCACAAGGGCACAGTGCTGTCTCATGGTCAACCTACTGTCCACCAGCACTCCCAGGTCCTTCTCCATAGAGCCACTTTCCAGTGGGTCAACCCCCAACATGTACCGGTGCATGGGGTTGTTCCACCCCAGGTGCAGGACCTTGCACTTGCTCTTGTTGAATTTCCTTAGGTTCTCCTCGGCGCAGCTCTCCAGCCTGTCCAGGTCTCATTGGATGGCAGCACAGCCTTCTGGCATATCAGCCACTCCTCCCAGCTTGGTATCAGCGAACTTGCTGAGGTTACGCTCTATCCTATCATTCAGGTCATTGATGAATATGTTGAACAGGACTGGACTCAGTACAGACCCCTGGGGAACACGACTAGTAACAGGCCTCCAACCAGACTCTGCCTCGTTGATTGTGACCCTCTGAGCTGTGCCATTCAGCCAGTTCTCAACCCATCTCACTGTCCTCTTATCTAACCCACACTTCCTCAGCTTGTCTGTGGGGACGTTATGGGAGACAGTGTAGAATGCCTTACTGAAGTCAAGACAGACAACATCCACTGCTTTCCCTTCATCAACCCATTCAGTCACGACATGACAGAAGGCTATGAGGTTGGTCAAACATGATCTTCCCTTGGTGAATCCATGTTGACTATTTCTGACAACCTTCTTTTCCTCTACGTGCCTGGAGATGACCTCCGCGATGAACTGCTCCATCAGCTTTCCAGGGATGGAGGTGAGTCTGACTAGCCTATAGTTTCCCAGGTCTTCCTTCTTGCCCTTTTTGAAGATTGGAGTGATATTGGCTACCCTCCAGCCCTCGGGCATCTCTCCTGTCACAACCTTTCAAAGATGATGGAGAGTCGCTTGGCAAGAACATCTACCAGCTCCCTCAGCAGTTGAGGCTGCATCCCATCAGGGCCCATGGATTTGTGAGGAACCAGTTTGCGTCGGTGTTTACTGACCCAATCCTCCTCAACCAAGGGGAAGTTCTCCCTACTCCAGATTTTTTCTCTCTCTTCTGGGGGCTGAGATGCGTGACGGCCAGCCTTAGCAGTGAAGATTGACGCAAAGAAGGCATTCAGTAACCCTGTCTTCTCTGCATCCTGCATCACCAGGGCCCCTACCTCATTCAGTGGCAATTGACCGTTCAGCGATTCCTAGATTTCAGATGCAAATAACACATGGGATGATGTCAAAAGCCTTACTAAAACACTGTACATCTAGTCTTTCTCCTCTGGTGAAAGACACTGTATTTTCTATGCTGTAGCCTTGCGACACAATCTTCATGCCCAGAAGCCCTGTGATTATTCTAGTTTCTTATAGGAACTACATGGAAATTCATCAGGCCACTGATGTCCCAGCTCCAATGCATTGTGCATTGGTCTGTCCAACTGTATCCCACTACACTTACAAATCTTTGGACTTAAGGCTACTCTCCTCTCCTCTTCCTAGTGTTTGAAGGCACACACTTCCTAGTGTTGAAGTGAAAAATCTGTGATTTAGCCAAACTGGTTTCTTACTATCCTTCCTCTCTTTTGTTTGCACAGGAACACTTTGCACATGTGCTCTTAATACTGTTCCTTGAAGGATCTCCTAGATCTGTTTAACACTGTTTTACCTTGGACAAGATTTCATGACCATGCTGATGTTTACCTTCCTAAAAGCCCTCCTAAAACTTTACTTTGAGGCTACACAAATAAAAGACTGTTCCTGTCCATTGGATACAACCCATGTAGCTGTTCTTTTCCATGTCCTCCACAAAAAAAAGTTTCATTATGTTTCAGTAACTCCCTAAACCATCTGCACCCTTTATTTTTCAATTAATGTCTAAGTGTCTTACTTCTCTCTTTCTACCAGGTCTTGTGCTCTAGAGGAGTCCACTGATTGCTCACAGAGGGACTTATACCCTGAATCTTCCTGGTTGCCATTGCATGCTCACATGGTAACTGCATCCATATTTTTTCCCCCCTGGCAACTTCAACAGAAGGTTTCTCTCTCTCCCTCCGCCCCTTTCCCCCCCACCCCCGCCCCGGCCCTCAGAGTAGCCCTGTGCACCCCTGAGACCCAATTCATCACATCTCCCTGTGCGCCTGCATACACAAGCTGAACTGCTGACACACACTCTACCTTGCCAGCTCTGTTGGGTAACCTGGAGCAGAAAAGCAGCGGCAAGCTGCTGGGCAGCTGCCCGTGGGAAAGTGAACCAGAGGACTCGCACCCCTTTCTCTGTAAAAACCATGGGGCTCTTTGAAATTAAAGCTTCCTTGACGAAGACTGGGTTAAATTACAGGAGCAAGATCTTGTCAAGAACAGCAGAGCTGGGTTCCCATGTGCCTGTGCTTCAATAGCAAGTGGCAAAAGTGAGGGAACGGGCGGGTGGGTGGATGGCTGGCAGAGCCTGGCTGTGCCACCTTCGTGTGGACACACGTCTCTCCCCTACGAGAAACGTGCCTAACCCTGTGCTTGGCTCCCTTCCTAATAGAGACCCCTATTCAGGGCCACTCTGAGCACATTCCATTGCCTCCGTAAGTAGACCTTTAACATTGTTACAGGAAGGGTTCTCTCCCTGGGTTGCCTTTCCACCTAATGTTTGGATATGGCAGTCATGGTTATTTCCCAGACTCTGGGAGCTGCTCAGGTGATTCCTGGGTATTTTGTACGGCCGCATTGTGGATTTTCATTAAATGCCAAACAGAATTCACCTTCCCCAGGAGGTGAACTAAAATGATCTCTAGAAATATTGGTATGCACAACAAAACTTTTACATCACCATTAGCAAAGCCGAATATTTCTGTTACCGTTATTTCAAGTTGAATAATTTAATGTTCACCCTTTTTAAATTTACCACTTTTAAATTAAAAACTCATTAAAATGTTTCAATAACAGTTAATATTAGCATAGCAATAAGACATACCAAGTGGGCATTACCAGGAGATAATTGACCCGATCTGTAAATTGGTGCCCTTGGCTTTACCTCTGGATGTCAATCAATTAAAGCAGTCAATCATCCCTGAGTAGTGCCTGCCTCAGCAGGTCTTACTGCTTAATCATGTAACTGTTGAGCTAATACCACTCATAATTCTGGACAAAAAATTCCACTAGGAATTCCCATTCATTATCACATCAAAATTAACAAGATCTTGAAATGCATATTATATTATTCATAACATAATACTCTGCCAAATGGAAAACATAAAAATATATCTCCTTTCTTTCCCTTTTTTTTTTTTTAAAGCATGCAGTTGTTAATTAGCCTTTCTTTAGGATGATCAAGTAATTGAGATACAGGTTTTAGATCAGGTTCACAGGGAGTATGTGGTCAAGTTAATGAGTCATGAACAGACTAAAATGTCACTCTATGGAAAATGGACTTCTGCTCAGCTGCTATTAATTGCAGTGGCACCAGTGAAGTCAATAGCTCTATAGCTTTATGCCAATTTACTTCAGGTGAGGATCACACTTTATGTTTAAGAAAGTGAGGAATTTAGTGAATGACTTTTAATCTTCTATATGATGAAATTTAGTACATGTAATTTTTTTAACTCTTTGGATTCTGCCTAAAAGCCTTTACTTGCATGAATTGCTCTACTTAAGCTAATGATTTGGCAAAATATCACAAGAATAGATAATTAAATGGATCCGCCTGTGCCAGTTAGCTCTAAGAGACTCAGACCTATTACGAGTTGAAAGCTGACTATATGTATTAGAAAAATCCTTGCCTTCAGGAGAGCAGTGCAAGCAAATGGAGCATGGGACATCAGTCCTGCACATATTTATTAATGTGTATTACTCGCTGGAAGGGGCTTGTGAGTGTCAAGCTAAGCACATACATACGTGTGACCAGGATCAGGGCCTCGGCTCTCTTTTTAGATTCAGGGAAGTAAATGTGTCATTTTGAACATTAAATAGAGTGTAAATCAAATAGTCTTGATCATTACTGAAGTGCAGAGAAGTTATCATTTTGAAAGGAAACAACTTGCTATTTTCTCCATAATGAAGCAGCAGACACAACATTATTAATGATAACTGTGTCTGGATTGTGCATTCAACCAAGATAAGAGTCAACGTGTTTGGTAACATCAAAGAAAACCTGATGCCTTAAGTATAAGAAGATTAGTATTTACAGTGATCTGTAGGGTTGGCTGTTCCAAGAAGTCAAACAGACACAGCCAGGAGGGACAATTAGTAATAAATTGGCACTGGGATTCTCTCCTGTACTTGAAACCTGGCACTGTGCATAAACATGCATTTTAAGATTTTGTTTAAAACTTCCTATTGCAGCTAGCAAGGCAACGTGGTCTAAGTGGGACTAGGCAGAAGTGAAAGTTGTTACAACACGCTGGGAAAACAGAGACAGGTTCTCCCATTAGCACAGAAAGGTGTCAGGTACTTTGTACAGAGGCTTCAAGGACAACACCTCCAGCACGTTCTGTTAGACTCACCCAACCCTTTTGGACATGCCACTGCAAAGATATCATGCAAAAGTTCAGGGATCTAGAGAATACTACACGTAGCATACGTTCAGGTCATAAACCATCTTATAAACACAAGAAGCATCGTCTCAGAATAAAGGGCTTTTTATGTTAAGCTACCTTTTTTTTTCCCCAGAGACAAAGTAAAATAAAAGTATCTGTTTTACTGCATTCACATTTACTTCTAATACTTTTGCACTGACCTCAGCACCAAAAATATGGACAGACCCCAAATTACCTTCATGTGCATCTGCTGGAATTTACAGCCCTGCTCAGAGACTGGCAATTAGCTAAATACCATGTTAAACATTTTTTTCCTCCTTCTGATTTTAAGTGGCAATAGCAATGCTGAACACATGAAAATAATTTTAAAATATCCAGGAAAACAGGAAGGAGTGGAAACTTTCTACTCCTAATGCTTGTCTCAAATATGTTTGGCATAGCTCATTGTGAATGAAGTCAAATCAGTAATCTTTACAGGTTGATAAAGGAGGAACTAATCCATTGGAGATGGAAAACCAGCAATATTTCTACTATATTTGACATTCGCTCCTCACATTATTATTGGATGCAGTGTTACTTTCACTGCAAACCCCACTGAAATCAATAGGAGATATTGATGGTCTTGAGCTCTAGAAATTACCTCTTGATGGAACATCCTTACAACATGAAATGGATCTTCATGATATCTCTCTGCAATAGATAACTGTCACTAGATCCAGTTACAGATGAGAAAAAAGTTTAAGTGGCACGGACAAGGTGCACACTAGAGGAAATCCAATACACATGCTAGAAGCCATCCCTGTTTAATTTAAGGTTACAAAGACGATTAATTGGTAAATATGTAAGCATAGAGTCTTTTCTTCTGCTGTTCACGTCTCCTCAAATGTAAAAGTCAAACTATGATGAACATGTGTGTCACTGTGAAAGCTGGAAGCCTCTAAAATACTGGCCACACTAATAGAAACTCATATTTACCTCCTAAAACCCCTTTCATTTAGGTCAACTTTGTCAAAGTTTTTCAGTACAAAATTCTTTGTAACAAAGGAAAATTATAGAGAGGAAGTGATGTATTCATGGGGTTAAAATAGTATCGGCCCATACAGGATCATGGGTCCCTACAACAGTTCTGTTACAGGAGCGATGATGTAAATAGTTTCTTTTCATGTAATTTGCAGACAGAAACAAGATCACTCATTTGACAAAGGTTTTAATTAAAAAATCTTTGTGTGTGAGAAATATTTTAAAAATACTTCACGAAAAGTCTACTGATAACTTCCTTTTTCACTGGTGACGGAGCATGGAGAACAGAAGCAGAGAGTTCATTTAAACTCTGGCATAACAAAAACTTCAGTGTTTCAAAGGTTTCTATCAGTTCTCCTACATAATATAAATGACCAAACCACAATTACACAACTCTCAGCTCTTTCCAGAATGATCCTAGTTATACAGTTACTACACTTGTATTTCTTTTTGTCTGAAGCACATTAAAAATATTTGTCAGTGCAAAAGTGTGTTTATATAGGAAAACTGTTATTCTCACTATTAAAAAGAATAATAAAAACAAACTAATCACTCATAATGGTATAATTCTTTGCCTATAAGTAAAATACAAGACTCTGAATATACATTATTACAATGGATTCTGAGGAGTTTCTTTAAAATGCTGGTATAAAATGTAAGTTTTGGATGAGAAAGTCATGCATCAAGATGTCTTCATCACACTGTAGCATTAAAAGCTTTTGGGAAATGCAATATCATCTGCATCACTGCACACCATAACATATTGGTCTGGGCATCACGGGGGTGATGAGTCCTTTACCTTTACCACAGATCAGATATTTGCGTGTACACCTTACAAAATCAGTATGAACATTTGGACCATATCTGAACAAATTAACATTACTTCATTTGCAAAACTCTACTGAAGGAACTCTTAAGAACAGCATTTCTCACATGAGGTTTCAGTAATTCTGCCTTTGTTATGGGTACGGCTATAACAGCCCTTTGGTATTTGGGTAGAAATCTGAGTAGAGTGTTCAGAAATGTGTAGCACTTAATATGAATTGAAGTACTCTGATAAAAAATTTGGCCCTTTGCTGCTTCTTAGGTTTCCATCTATTAACTGACCAGGTTTCTCCAGCTGCCAGCATGAGTTATGTTCTTTAAATACAACAGCGCATTTCTGGGGAAATCTCATGCCACGTATCTCAGCAGGTGTTAAACCTCTTCGCTGGGCAGTTTAGGAGCTCATCATATTTGACCATTGGTTATCAAAGATGGACCCAGCATCAAAACACAGGACTAAAACTTCCTTTAATTAATGAGTTAATACGAATCCAACTCTGAACTTCACTGCCTGAGCCTTTCTCTATGGCAGCGTCAAACCAGAACTCAATTCAAACATCCTCAAATTTCAGGAATGCTTGGATTCAGCTCCGATTCTGGATCTAAACTTCATGGCTTTGATCCACTTGTTATGAAGTCTGATCTCATCCTGGATAAGAAGCAGCATTACTCAATAGAGAGAGTTAATACTAGAACTGTGTCATTGGGAAAACCTGCTTGACAAGCCAGCTTGTTTCACCAACAGAAATAGGTTGCCAAGATCATGAGCCAGGAAACAGTTTAACAAAAATCAATGAAGAAATTACAAGTGACTAATAAATTCACACGATGAGTATAAGCAGCTGAAACTAGAGAATAACCAGAGAAAAAGACTGTAAAGAGTCTGCATGGAGGGCAGCATCTTGCTGCTGCTGCACTGATAAAACCACAGCCTCATCTCTCTGCTAAAGTGATTTGGTTCCACCTGGTTAAAAAACAGGGGATTTAACAAAATCTGCAGTACGTTGCCTTTGATGGTTTAATTGTGAGTCTATATTTCCCACAGTTTCAACTTTAATCTGTTTATCAGTTGCTCACCTAAACAGAAGTATCTGACAGAAGATCCCTCTTTTTAATACCATAATTTCACCATGTGAAAACAGAGCTTGAACACAGTACGTCACAGAAGCAGCTTTTCTGGAGGAAACAGAGATGTCCTGATCCTGAGCAGAGGTGATTTACTAGAAAGGTGTTACACGGGCCAAGAAAATAAAAAGTCAACTCTTCTTTTGGGGAACGTGAGATTTTCACCTTCCCATGGAGCTCATAACACATATTGAAACAGATGAGGAATGGCTATGGCATGAGGCGAGGCATTTTTTTCTTTTGGTTTTTGTCTTTGTCCTCTAGGCAGAACAAGGTGTGAGCAGTGGTTAAAGCACTCTTCTGTCCTACAGCTGTTATGACACGGTAGGTTTGACTTAAGTTTGTGTTCCTGACCTTTACTTCTCCAGGCCATAATAGATATTGCACGACATTTGCCTTGATTGGAAGGACAGAGAAGATGACCACAACAGACACGGATTTGATCACTAAAAACACAGCGTGCTACACAGAGCCCTGTTAAGCATAAGATTACTTTTTAATACTGTTTGTGCATCCACTGCATTCATATACTTCATCCTGCTTCAAGGCTCACAGAGAGTGTGCTGTCTGCAGTTACCCCACACCTTCCTTTGCCTGCCCCGCAGCATGCAGGGGCCTGTGCTGCAGAAACGCTGCTGTCTCACCCAGCAAGGACGCAGAAGCTGAACAGTGATTCCTGCTAACCTGTCATGTCAGCATTATTCCTACAGCAACAGGAGTGCTGGGACAGTCGTGTACCTATTGCTTAGCAAGCCACACCACTATAATTAATACAGAACAAATCAGTGAATATAATGACTGCAGGCACTTTAAGGCAGAACAAGGTAAAGAAAATGGCGATCTGATTGCAGCACACTTGAGCAAAAGAAAAATGTTAGCTCCATTTAAACACATTATGTTTAAATTTCCCTGCCTCTAGAAATTCAAATGAGCCTCATGTCGGCTGTTTCCTGGAAACTCCCAGTAGCATTAGATGTACCGATTGCATGCTCTCCTTATCTGGACACCTCCACCACACATACCCAACACCATCTCTGGAAGCTTTCCCCAGCTGATTTAGTAACAGTTGAAACTTGCTACCAGTCATCAGACAAGTTAGTTTGGATCATATGGTAAGGTAGCAAAGTATGTCTCAGAGCTGCCTGAAACATGTTCAGGGATGCAATCAGCCTGCAGGCCCTTTCCCCAGATCCCACCAAAGGGCTGAGCAGCACTGCCCGCTCCCGAACGACACTGTGTGGTATATGTGCAAGGTCACTTCAGAGTCAGAGAGAGCCTGGGATGAACAGTGACGGTCCATAGTCACTTTTCCCCTACCATTCTGAAAAAAGTCTTATCCAGGGTTTCTGCTTCTCACCATTGCATCAGGTCTAATAAAAATGCAGTTTCCTTGTATTTTTCAGCAAAGGCTCATTTTCTAATAGGAGGGGAAATATTCTGTGCTTGGGACGTTAGAGTGAATCAACTACAAGCATATATCCAGCTATAAATTTGACTCTGAAATGTGTTGAAAGGTTAGATTTGTAAAAATGTAGGCAATTTGACACCTCAAGATCACAGCAAACACAAGGCCACCATATCAAGCCTCCAGACTGTTGCTTAATTCCAGGCTCCCAAAAGAGTCTCTTGGCAACTATTTCCACAGGGAGTAAAAAAACTAATGTAATTGGAAACATTGGAGAAGCAATTGGGAATGAAAGAGGATCAAGAAAGGCGGAAAATACACACCAAGATGCATATATAGACATACAGTATAATTAGCTTCAGTCTATTGTATAACAGAGTCATAACAAATGAGTCAGCTCCTTAGGTGGTGTAATTAGACTTCAGTGGACCAACACCAATTTATAGCAGCTGATAATTATGATATATAATTATATGGACTGATTCTAATCTGTATAAATTATTAGTAAACTTCAATGAGGGCAATAAGGTCAATCCAGTGAAAAAATTGTGCAAGTGAGATACAAATCAGATGCCCAATACATATGTTTCTTATGTTCACACAGCTACTTTTATCCCAGGCAATTTTTTAAAATTAACTTTTCAGAGACAGGAATTGCTTGGGGCACCATTAAAATGTGGTCATTTCT
Source organism: Phalacrocorax aristotelis (assembly GCF_949628215.1). NCBI lineage: Eukaryota > Metazoa > Chordata > Aves > Suliformes > Phalacrocoracidae > Phalacrocorax > Phalacrocorax aristotelis. The sequence goes on from NC_134283.1 coordinate 19,551,924, forward strand.
ATGATGCTATTCAGCAGCTCTTGAATAGTTGCAGAAACTGTATATGCTAGCTGGGAATGGCAGGGCAGGAAAATATTGCATCCATTTCAAAGTGCAAGGGAAATACTGGCTGGGAGGAAGAAATTGGCCATACCTGACTTAGGATGGGGTGTTGGATCTGATAGCTACATGCTTTCAAAATGCATCACCTAACAACACACCAGAGCTCAGTGCCTTTTGCCAACAGACACCATCATCCCCTTCAAAAATCGGAGGGGTGGGTAGAGTTGCCTGCAGTTCTCCTAAGATCTCCAGTACAAAATGAGTGCAGAGGCATACCTTAGACCCTGTCCCCAATAATTATGTCTTTTGGTCTAGTCTGTGAACCTTGCCTATTAGTAAAAACCAAAGAGAACTCCAGAATAAGCTGTTGGATTTGGTATATTGCTGGCTGTGAAAGCACACCAGGGTTCCTCTGAGAGCAGATAACAAGCATATCAGGAATTGCTTCTGATGTCAAATCCATGCCCTTATAGCTGACCTCATTAAAGGCTATACCTTGCTCCCACTGAAACCAATAGCAACGATTTCTACAGTTTGCTACAGGATTTCTATGTACTAGTCAGCCCTGAGAGTCAAAAAATGCTTGGCTATTTCTCTAGCTACCACTTCCACCAGATTTCTTGATGTATTTTGGTGAGGGTTGAGGTCTCTGGAAGCATAGATGTAACTTCAGGGACTGCCCCAACGTGCTGTCAGTAAAGGGGAGATGCCAAGGAGATGTGCATGCTAGAGGAGAAGTGAGAAGGGGCCTGGCGCAAATCAAACCACCATGAACACGGACCCAGAAGTTGCCCAGCTCACACCAGAGGGGCCGCTGCATCTGTGGCAACACTACTGCTCTCCAGCTGAAACACTGCATTACAGAAGTACCACCATTGAGGTGCTAGGTCATTGCCTAACACTCTCAGTGCTTTCAAAACAAACTCTCAGCATCCTTTAATTTTTTACTCGCTGATACCAATGCTACTCCCCACCTAAGAGTTCAAACCCCTAAACCACATCTTGCTATGGAACTACACTGTGCTGAGCCGGTACTGGTTTGCCACTTGATACACAGCAGGTTTGCATTTCATAATGCACAGCTGTACCTCTGTCCACTTCAAGGCTTTCGCACTTTGAGTTACAACATGTGTGCCATGCTCTCTCCTTCCACCTTCTCTCTCATCCAGGAAGGGTACCAAGATGGGTGAGAAGAAACAGCAGAGAGCAGTTTCTCATGCACTATGAGAAACAATGAGCTAGGAAGTCAGGCAATTGAAAAGAAAAAACAATAGCCAAGTAAAGCTGCTGCTTCTCCCCTTGGCTCTCCTGTCCTCACCTAAGTGAAAGGAAAGGAACTACAACTTAATTCTCCTGATAAATCAGAGTTTCTCTGGAGGGAGCAGAAGCAACTGAAAAGGAATGTAAATGATCTTTGACCAATGACTTTTGTCTAGTTGTGGTTTCTGGTACAGTATATGTGGTTTCTTGTTCGGTAGGGTAATGAGTGTGTGTACAGCAATGTGTTCAATGTGCACAGTGCTGAGAGATTAGAGAGTGAAGGATGGCATGGGACATGTCAATATGGATCTGTAATGATCAAAGGAGGCTGTCTCTTCTGGGCACAAGTCTGGGTTGGGTTAGAGCAAAGGAAAAATGTGAAGTGCTTCTTAATGTGTTTTCTCTGTACTCTCTGCTCCAGGATCACTGTAAATGGAAGAACATCTTCTCTCCTAATAATCTATTTCCTGCATGCAGCTCCCCCAATAAATATGTTAAAGTTTTGTTTGAAGTATACAGTTTTCTAGGAAAAGCAGACTTGCCATTGTTTAAAACAATAATAATCACGAGTGCTGTTTAAAAGCTGAAGTAAGGTTATGCGCATATCTTTGCTCTGACTAGTTATCAGCCATGGATCTTGTACTTAAGTAATTATTAGAGGTTTCTTTTTAAAAAAGATGATTTACTTACCGTGTATCTCTGCCAGATTTTCTTTCTTTTTTTTTTCAATATTTGAATTTTACACATTAAGTAGGGCATGCTCATTTTTCTTCTGCCTCTGCCCTCTTTTGAGTTTTGAATCCCTTCAGTGAGTAATGAGCAGTTGGCAACTTTTATGCATAAGAAAGAAGATTCAATGAATTCCAAATACACTACATGGACGTTCCTTTTCCTACATAAAAAGTATAACATTTTTATGAATTGGGCCCACGATGATCTGGCATTAAATCACTGCCTCCTTTCTTCTCTGTGCTCTATTTATGCTCAGGGGACATGCAGTCGCAATGTGTTATAAATTCAACAGAATTACTAATTAAAAAACCTACTGTACAAAAATAGAACAAAGGGTGGAATTAGAGCCAACAGGATCTGAGCCAGTGCAGTGGTCCCGGGAAAATGGTCTGGGCTGCGAGGCAGGTGATCTGATCCTCATCTGGGATTAACTAACGTAGCTCTCTTGCTCCAGATGATTTACTATCCTGCAAACCCAGCCCCTCTGCAGACTTTCAGCAGCGGGCGCCAGCAGGGCTCCTGGCCTCCTGTTTCCCATTCTCTCCCCAAAGGGGATGAGCAGCTCCCATTGGCGCCATGAGAATTAGAGCCCACAGGAAATGAGCAGCACTTCTGGTCTTGCTCGGCATGGCTTGGAAGGACTGTGGAAGATTTTCATTGATGGAAAGGTTTCACACCATTCAATGGCCAACAATCTGCTTTGCTTGGGAATCATTCTGCTGAGCACTGAGCCCTCTGCAGCACCGTGAAAACACCACCCAGCTGGCAGAGACATCAGGGAAAGGAGAGTTCAAACAAGCAATTCTTAGGGTCTCAGCAAGAAAAGGTGCTCTTTCCCTGCTAGCTTTCCTAACCATGTGCTCTAAAACAGAAGTGTTCAATAGTAAGGTAAAACACAAACTCTAGAAAAGCAAAATATGCAAGGATTTACTGAGAGGTATATTCTGCAGTGGATAAGCTCACCCTTCTTTTCCCACTTCCAGGTGGGAAAAGGTGCCCTACAAACAGAAACAATAAAGGCTGAAAGATGCATGCAAGTTGGCTGGTATGTTTATAAAAAAAACACATCCTGAATACTGCCTGGGGGCAGACACTGCGCTGACCAGTGGGTCAGAGAAAAGTATTCCTTCATTCTGCCAAGTCTCTTTAAAAATAATTATATAGGAGTGATATTTACAAATAAGTTTTCCTGGGATGCTCTAAGCTCCAACAGAACCGGGAAAAATACCTTATCAGAAATTCAAACTGGAAAACAAAAAATATTAAGTCATCTTGCAACTCTCACTGCATGGCCAAATCTCTCACCCTTGGTTTCTCTGCTGACTTCAGTGGGTCCTGTGCAGGTACAGAAACCCTCTCTGCAGTGGGGAGAGGTGGTGAATGAAATTGCTACAAGAGTTCTCAGGCGAGAGAGAGCACATAGATTATGTAGGGACAAATACAAATTATACCGAGCAGTAAAAGCCCTAATCATTGCCTCAGATGGCACAAACAAAAAGACACCTAGCATCAGCTCTGCCTGATGGGTAAGGAAGTATTATTGTCCCACACCATCTGTCCCAGCCTTGCTGCAGCAGCATCTGAACCACTTCTGCATCATGGTTCACCTTCTGAACGGATGCACAGGTTAACCATAAAAAATTTCAGCCCACTTTAAACCTCTGTGCTGTAGGAATCAGTGGCTAAGCAGCTAATTCACAAATGGTTCAGTTGACCATGCAGTGGGGACACAGCAGATAGCTGAGGGCAGTGACCTCGTCACTCAACCTCAGCTAATCTGTCCCCATTTGCCAGAGACGAGACAGAAAGAAGACAAAAAAGAAAGGGCTACTGTCTGATGTCCCTTACAATTCAGCATCACCCAATCAAAAATAACTAGTCCTCCAGAATTGGAAGGTGAGTTAGAAGTCACAAAATATAAAAGCATTTCTAGATTCTTAGCTATAAACTAAGCTATAATCCCATAGCGATTCTGTACGGAAGGATTTTGCTATGACTCTGAACCAAAAGCCTGCACTCTTCCCAAACTGCCTGACTTGTCACGTAGGTCAGCCTTTGGCAGAGGAAATGCTACTGAAGCCAAACAACACAGATCATACCCGAGTGGTTGTTATGCAGTACATACACAACCCGTTTCTCTCATTGCAAAGAATTTTCACTTAAACCCTGAATTAATCTTTCCCCATATTTTCTTTTTTTTATTGTAAATTCAGTCCAGAAATCTAATATGTTGTGATAGAAGTGACCAGATAAAACCCTGCCAGAAGTGCAATGAGAAGCACACAGGCACAGGGTTTCTGCACACAGAAACATACAGCTTATCCGGAAGTGACTCTGATGCTCAGCACAAGACATGGGGCAGGGAGCCCTTCCCAAATGAATTTATTAATTACTTAATGGTGCTCTCTTAACAGGCAGAAGCTTCAGAAGGAAGGCAGCCTCTCCTGTGCCTTATGATACTGGACAAGTCCCTCGTTTACTCCTTGTGGCCAGCAGCCCTCCCACATTTGGCCTGTTTGCTCAGGCCACGCATTCCTGGGGCAGGAACTCTCTCCCTGTGTTCAGGTAGGTGGGACCTCTGGGCGGGCTGAAAGGCAATGCACCACATAATACTCTTGCTCACACCTGTGTAAACCTGGAATAGCCCAAACCAGTGGAGTTTCTCCAGGTCTCTATGATTTAGATCTTCATGATGTCCACCTCTAGACATCCACAATCTAGGTGGAGACCTCTGTGATCCAGATGTGGACCTCCATGATCTTGATTCACCATCCAGTCAGCCAAACTCCTCTGCTCACCCACCTCAAATCCTCAAACTGCCTCAGGGCAAGAGGTTTAACCCAAGCTAGGGTATCAACTTCCTAGGAAATTACTATTTATTATTCCATGCTATCTCTGTACCATTTAAAACTCCAATCTGTTATCAACCTCTATACTCCCTTAGGATAAAACAGTCATTTGCTGTAGCACAGATCAGCTGCATTCCCCTCTACACAAGCTTTTATTGTTTCAGTCTCTCCTTGCTCCACGACACCTGGCTCACATCTCTCCAGTCTGCATGCAAAAGCCTGGACACTGAGCAGTCACTCAGACTCCCCTGAGCACTTTGCAATTTGGAGAACTATGCCATGTTAAAAACCCACTCTTCCATCATTAAGGCTTGGAAAAGCCAGGCAGCTGGGCTCACTTCTGTGTAGTTTAGCTGAGATGTCAGCCCTCTTAAGGAGGAAAATACTACTCAGTGTGAGTAAAAGTGACACCATCTTGTCCAAAGAGGAGAGACCTTTGCAGCATGGCCTGAAGGTCAAACCCTGTTAGATTCAGAATCCAAAAGTGCTGTAGCACGCACAGCTGTAAATGGAGAGTGCTCTAGCGAATCCCTCCGTTGAGTGCAGCTCCGGGATCTGCAGCCAACAACCCTAATTGAGGATTTATTTAGGCAGTAACTGGTCTTCTGGAGTGATGAGAGGTGTCAAGTTTTTGAAAGAATAAGCTCTCTTTTCTCCCCATTGTGACCAGCAGTTTCTCAAATCTTGAGCATTTATTCAAGCGACCAACCTTCAGCAGCAAATGGCTTGAGTTTTGATGTTTAATGTTGCAGGGATAGCAGTAGGCAGCTTTTCTTGTTTTCAGCTCTTTTAGCACACTGTTTTGCCTAAAGCAAAATATGGTTTCAAGCAGTCTCACTCCACCAGTTCTTTCTCCTTGCCTCAGCTAACAGCACTTGTGTATGTATTAAAGATGTTGCAGCAGAAGTTGATGCTACAGGGCTTGCTCAATTATTTCAGAGTCAGCAATACAACTTTTTTAAAATGCACTTTTTAGACAAAAGAATTATTTGTTTCGTTTTTGTTTTACAACCCAATTTCAAAGCTTGCAAAAACTTGGGGGGGGAGGGGAGAGGAGAGTCATGCACTTGATTGAGACATCAACATAACGTGACATTTTACAAAGACTGTCAATATGCCTCCTTAAAGAGACACTGCCATATTAGTTTAAGTGACTGGGTTTGCCGAGATTTCTTTAAGGTTGACTTAAATGTCAGATGCCATTAGTTCTGGAAGTTCAAACAGTCTGTCACTGTGAGCGTCCTGTACGGTGGAGGTTGAAAGGGTCACAGGTAAGCAAAGCCACACTAAAACACTGCCTACCATGCTTATGTAGCAAGTAGCTCCACACTGAAATGCAGAAGCCAAAGCACTGTAGATAGAGGATTTTTGTTAATGTTTTCTCAAATACAACACCATGTCTAGATTTGTACCTCTGCAGATTCTAGCTTCCTAGATGAAGTCTCACCACTCTCCTCATCTATGCGTAAGGGGGAAATCTGCTTGCATTAAAACTTCAGAACACGTGTGTGTCTTTGAGGGAAAGAAAAAGTGAACTATTGATTAGCAATTGACAAATGCAATAGAAATGTTATATGGGCCGAGAAAGACACATACATAATTTATAGCTGTGCCAAATATGAGTGACAGCAAACAGCAGGAGGCTTGAGCACAATATTGATTACTTTAAAAAACTGAGAAAGGCACCGTGCTGAGGGCTGGGAGGATAAAGAGGAGAGGCAACAAGCAGAGAAAACAGGAGCAAAGCCATTAAGGATGTTGTGCTACCAGACACTGCCAGACTAGGAAACCGAGGAGACAGTCAGGTGGAGAGCACTGCTCTCTCCTTTCCAATCAATAATACCATGTCAAAACATAAAATGCATGTTTTTGCTCTTAAGTAAAATGTGTCTAAGATTTTTAAAAGCATTGATTCAAGATGGATCAATGAAAATCTAGGCGTATTTTCCTGTGCAAAAAGGGGGTAATAACACTTTGTAGATAATCACACAACAGAAGAGATTTCCAATGCTGGTTATAAATGTCCTATTTATATTACAATATTTTTTTCAGTTAAGGTTAAGAATAGTAGGTCAAGGAGTCTTGCACTGTTTAAGTGGGGAAGGCAGACATGTAAATGTGGGAGCATGGGATCTCTTTAAAAGCTGAATGCAAGGACAGGACTGAGCTGGAGCAGGAGAGGCTATGAAACATGGATCCTTTTCAGCTCTACTTCTGAAGAGCTTCCAGGTGCTTTTTCTCTTAGCAGGTTCAAAATCCCAGACTCAAGAGTAGTGCTTAGCTGAGAGGCAATGAACAAATGTGCTGTTCAAGGCCTGTTCCTTTGGGTACTGGGTTTCTTCAGCTGCTGCCCAGCTGCACAGTCCTGGCAAGGCTGGGGCAGGTGTCAAAAAAGCTCCACTACTGTAACTATTCCAGCAAAATTTGTTCTAGGAATTCTCATCTCCCAAAAGTATGTTTGGTGGTAGAGTATACAATGGTCCTCTAATTAAGCAAGCTCTGTAAGGATAATTGCAGCTATAATTAGACTTTTGCCTAACAAGGTTTTGGCCAGCATAGAAATGGCATTAAAATCAAAACAGAAAACACATTTATAACTGGCATAATCTTACCTGTATGGGGAAAGAAGGCTTTAAGAAAGAGGAAAAAGTGGATCTACACTTCTAACTGCCCACTTCTCCCTCAGAGAGACGCCAGCTTTCATTCCTGAGGATAAGCAGCAAATTTAAGTGAACAAGATGTGCATTTCAAATGCTCAGAGGGAAAGAGAAAAAAAGAGAACCACACCTGAGCCAGGTATCAGTGTGCCTCATTCGCAACTGTTCCTGATCTGGCCCCAGGGTCTCTGAGCAGACCCATGCCATGTTGAATGCTGCCCTCAAGGGAAGCATTTATGCTGCTGGTTGCAAAGCAAGGTTTGGGTTGTGAGCACCACACGGCTTTCACTGGGGGTTCTCTCTTTGACCCATCAGGAAACAAATTTTGGCTTTTGCTTATTAGGCTGGAACACTGCAATCAGACACTATAGCAAAGGAAAAGAAAGCACTCCTCTTTCTTCACTGAAACAAAAAAGTTTGGAATATTTCAGAAGAACACAAATTCCAGACCGTGACTTAAGGTGAATCTCAACCTTAATCACTCATTCTTCAACAGTCACTGACTGTTGGGGTTTTTTAAAATGCAGATGAAAAATTATCTTTTTTTTCTGTTAAGAGATATCCCACAGATATAGGTGAATGGCATAATAGGAAGGACAAGAAGAATTGTCCATGACCCATTTGAGTAGTAGCACATTTCCAAATCACCCAGTCATAGAAATAACTTTCTTACAACATTTACGTGTTTCTCCTCTCCTACTCAAAGGCATAATTTTTCCATAACAATGCAATGTTTCACTGTCCTGAACATTTACATGCCCCTGAAGTTCTAATACTGATGCAATAATACCCGGGCATCAATAAAATATATTCCCTTTGTGAACTCCCGCTGTTTCCCTCATCATCTGTAAAAACGGAAAAGCCTTACAAAAATAATTATTTTGCTGCACACTGTTTCTCATTTTTGATAGAATCTTAACTGCAGACTTCTCTGAATGCACATCTAAGAAAAACCTTGTCATTATTTCCACTGACCTGAGTAATTAGGTAGGAGCCAGAACCCCCTGCCTCCTGATTGGTGAGATGCACTGCATAAAGCACACTTATCAAGTCTCCCCTCCAGCAGCTACAGGCTACGGAAACCAGAATGAGAGAGACGCATTTGGAAAAGTGAGGGGCATAATCTAACGGACTGCAGCTATAGCACCAGGGTGGGGACAAACAGCATAGGATGGCTCATGATGTGGCCCTCCGGAAAAGACTGACTCCAGCGGGTTCAAAGTGCATAATGTACACCAGCTCTTCCTTCTGTGCCCACCGTGGTCACGCGCTGCTCACAATCCATCGGGATTCCCTCTGAAAGGGGCACTTTTCCCCTGCCCCAGATATTAACAGGGAGGTATCTGCTCCAGTCTCCATGCTCCTGGGTCTGGCAGCTGTGGACTGTGACCAGGGAGAACATCTGGCCTCTACTCCTCAATTTTTATGCTGGTGTTATGAAAATGACATTTACCTATTCTCTTTACAGGGCTGTGGAAGAGATCAATCAGTCAGCTTGTATGTCCTGCTTTCTGTAACCTCCCAAACTAATTAGCTCCCAAACAGACACCATGCCAGCAGGCCAGATCCCTCCAGCTTCACCAATAAGAACAGCAGGTGGGAGAATAACTCCACACACGCTCCCTGCCTGGACCTTTCTAAATCTGCTTGTGACACTAATTGATCAGTGCCAGTAGCCATGGTGGCTGAGACACAACCCACAGGGAAGCTGTTTCAAAGGTGCAGTAATGAGTAACCTATTGCTGCTTGAAAGCACAACGATGGGCTTTGAATTCTGCTATGATTACCTGGGCTACCCAGACCTCTGTTCCCTCCCAGTGTTAGAGAGATGAATCATATTTAACCTATTTGAATTTTACGCTAACAACCTGAGGGGAAAAATAAGAAGACAACTCACTTCAAACTACTTTCTCTTCAGTGGTACAGCAGAGGGACTTCAGAGAGAGCCTACCTGGGAGGAGGCAGGGTCAAGTCAGCACACAAAGGTGCTCCAGGTTGTTGCCAGTGGGGGACCTGGAAATCCTGCTCTGCTGGCAGTGTTGTTCTGTGCACAAAAGCCCATGCAGGCAGTGAGCCCCACTGGCCCCCAGCAGCAGGGAATGCCAGGGGATACACACAAGCTCCCAACATTCTGGCAAACCCTCGGGAGCCTTCCCTGAAAGCACCAGTTACAACAGCCTTGAGACTACTCCAAACTGTGCTGAGGACTGAATCCCAGCTGCCCCCAGCATCAGGGGAGAGGACAAAACCCACTTTTCAGAGGTCATTGAGACTTTCCAAGTCAAAAACGTAAATTTAAAAAGCTGAGGAGACTAAATCAAATGGAAACAGTATCACAGGTGCAGCTCTTTTCTGGTCACCACTGCTCATAATTTGCCATTATGCTTAGAGTTGATGCGGCTTTCAAAAACAATACATGACTCTGTTAAATGATTTATGCAGCATGTGTTGCAGTAGACATTGACATTATAAAAAAACTTCTCTACAAACTAGCACAGTGATTAAAAATAGAAACAAAAATATACAACACCACAATCTAGAAATGAGCCAGCCCACAAGTATCCTAAAATACACCTGCATCACTCTGGATACCTCCAGCAACCACTTTAAAGTATTGCCATTCCAGGAATTACTGCATTTGGGAGGGAGAGGTCTGTGATTCTGGGAAGCTTTGCAAGACCATATCATCACCAGAGCAGGTGAGAAGTTGTACTGGCTGCAGGAATACATCAGTGTCTCAACTGTGGCAAATACCTCCATGGAGAAAGCGTTTGCATCTTTTCTTGCCCTGCCTTGGAAAAAGCTCAGTGTTAAAATAAACACAAACTGTAGCTGAAAAATTTCCTTGAAATGACAGGACCTACACTGAGTACCATGCTTGTAGATAGGGGCCCTACTTCAAAAGCATCCTAATTTGTTCCAAGAATGAAATAAATTGCTCACCTAATTCTACTACCATTTAATACAAAGAATTAATTCTTACTGTAATAAGCCAACTGCTGCCTTGCTTCAGCCTCTGTGCTCAGAGGAAGGTAAGTCTGAGTCCTGGTCAAGTTCTCAATCTAGAGAACATGCATACAAAGTTGGGTCCTTCATGTTCCCCATATTCCACAGGTCTGTGCAAACACAGCCCAGTGGAATAACTTAGCTTGATGCTGAGGCAGTTCAAGTCATGGGGACTGTCAGGACCCAGAAGGAGCTAGTCCAGAGCTGAGACTCCCACCTATACCCACATTCTCCCAAAAAAGCATTTTCTGCTCTCACCAGAGCAGGTGACACAAATCCTCTGCTACCTCACAGAAAACACCAATTCCTCCCTCACAGAGGAAGCTTCAGTTAGTACAGAGCCGGAGCTGTAAGCTACACTAAGCAGGTTACATCTGAGCTCAGCATGGTGCCGCTTGCTTCTGAATGCAATTCAACCCAGTGGCTTTCATGTACAAAGCCCTCCAGGTCTTCTTGGCTCTCTCAGAATCTGATCTGCTCAATAGCTGAGATCAGCACCCATATCGTCGCAATAAGCCATGGTACTTCTGTTAACAACTCATAGCAGCAACCTGGGGGACAGGTGGCTGGGGGGCAGCGTGCACAATCTTAAGATCAGTTTTCTCACTGCAGATTGCCTGGCCTTTCCTTGCAGCAGGCATTGGTATGAAAGACCAGGCACCTTACCTAGGGTTATCTGGACAATTTAATGGACTTAAAACTTCTGTCTCTGATGCAGCTACTGAAGTACCCTTATAGATTGCATATTCTTGTTAATTGTTGCAAGCATTCTTTATTTACTTTGAAAACCTCAAATGCTGCCAGAGGCTTGAAAATGCAGTCAAAGTTATGCATATGCTATCACATGGGAGTTAGAAACACATTTAGGTTTCACATCAGTTAGACCTTTACCTTAGGAATATTTAGATGTCCTACCCACCCTTGCAGCATTAAAAATGTTGACGAGACTCAAATAAGTCTATGCGATAATAAATACTGGCCTTTTTCTCCTGATAGGGCAGCAAAGACAACAAAGCCAAATTCTGTCAAAGAACCACTGCAAAAGGATGGGTACACAGTATGCATCAGGCAGAAAGAAATCTGGATCTTATTTTCTGCTCAGCAGATGTTCTGCTGATAGCAAAGCAGTGGACAGTCGTTCTACCAGCAAGTGCTTCTGTTTCCCCTTTTTTGGCACTTTTAAATTAAGCTTTTTCTCCCCTTTAGGTTACATTTGCCAGGGCAGGGACTCTTGCTCCACACCGGAGCTCAGTTCAACAGAGCACCAAATCCATTTGGGACCTTGCAGTACAACTGTAACACAAACCAGTCAGACTAGAAACAAAAAGTTTTGGGTTCTAAAAACACATGTTTTTCAGACTTCAGAGTCTAGTCAGGCACTAATAGTAAAGCTGTTGAATAGCGTGTTTAAGACTCAGATGGAAAACAGAAACTTTCACAACCACAAGTTGTACAAGACAATACACATAACCCATTGAATGGAAAAATAGCTGTCTTTATCATGTTAATGATGAATGAGAAAAGCAGATGTTCCAGAACCCACCAAACATTTTATTGCCACTTCTGTTCATTTGTACACAGCTTTAATGATGTCTTGCTATACTCTCGACTATTTTTTATTTATCATTGTAGGTAATTTTAGGATTGGTACCTCTCTGGTTAAACGTCTCTGGGTTTGCTTCCCAGATGAGGAGCTTTAAGGAAAAAAAATTCATTCTGGAAATAGCATCACAGCAATGTTATCTGTAAGCATCCCCAGAATTGTTCTGCCTGTTATTTAATTAGCTCAGACAAACGTTGCAGAGTGCACAGAAATCTATCAAGGGATCTGCAGTAATATTTGGAGATCATTTCTTTTACTGCTTTATCATTAAAGTTTTATGTACTCTTGCAATTGATAGAAGCAATAAAACATTTCTGAAAAATATGGAAGAAAAAACAAGAAAGTAATATACATGAAATAAACCCTTCTCATCTTAAATTCTGCTGGCGCTGCACCCACGGCATCATTTAACAGTTTGTTGGGTCTGGTGTACAGACTACACTTCACTGGATCACGACAAACTACTTAGATCTAAATACATTTCCTCTATTTATCCCCGTTGGAAAAATCTAAATAGAACTGTTTGAGTGAGAGTGAATATATCACCGTTTAGTTTACAAAAACTGTATCTTCCTGCTTCTCGAGAGTTTCTCTGAACATGAACCTGGAAAGGTACAAAAAATAAACAAAAATATTTCAGTAAGATACACTGCAATTCAAGAAACAGTTATGGTTGTGATTATGTGTGGGTAGAATTATCTGTGGAATTATTCCAGCATTATACACATTTCAAGTGACCTGAACAGAAATCCTGGCTATGGTGAAAAGCAAAGTTTGCTGTTTCTTAACCGACACTCAAAGTCCAAGTCTTTCTGCAGGAACCTTCTGCAGTCCTCATAGTCAAAGAAAACGAAAAGAAGATGCATCATTTTAACAGCACCTCTTTCACTTCAAATTTGGTAGAAAACACCACGGCATCCAGCACTGGGGTAGTTAAATGTCTCATTCAATTTTAAAAATGAGTCTCTTCAGGGAAGAGACTAGCGCTGGGTGAATAAGTGAATCTGATCAGTAGGATCTTTATTTCCAGTTTAACACACCCCAGAGAGAATCCCCCTTAGTTGTTAGTTCCTAGGCTAAGTTCACAGCCAGTAAAGGCCTGTCAACCCTTTTTTTACCCTTGGAATTGGATTCAATGTCATCAAAATACTATAAATATAGAACCCAGCTTTGCCTTTTTAAGGAGTCATATGTCTTGATTAATTTTACTTTTAAGAATATAGTTGAGTGGTAGTACATGCTAAGCTCAGCATCATCAAATGACATGCTGCTCAGCTAGTTAGGAAACTTTTGCCAGTAAATATCCATAGTTTAAAAGTAGCTCAATCAAATACTAACATCAGATACAGTAGCCACAATCTACAAATGACAGAATGAGCAAATTTTGTTGTCCTGGGAAGTCAAAAGATATTCTACAGCCGCAGCAGGAAAAGCAGGAAAACTTAAACAGTGCATTGCCATAATTAAGGCAACTAATTGTATACACGTGAGCAGCGATGTTACATCAGCAATGTCATGATTTTGAAAGATAGTAGGGACCGAGTGAATCACTTGTCAAGACTTTTTAAACATGACATATTTGACAATAATCAGTGAATTCCCAGCATCAACAATCAGCAGCCTCAGTAACATTCAAGGATTTCTCATGCTTATTCCAATGCCAAGTCACTGATTACAGCCAGTATCCCCACTCTCACATATAAATCAAAGGCCAATACGTACATATACAGACTGATGCTTCCCCACCCTGCCTTTGACATCAATGCTACTTTTCTTGCATATTCTGATTTTTTTTTTTTTACCTAGAAGACAGCTGTTGAAATCTGGACTCAATCTAAAGTGTGAAAGATCATGTCAAGTGCAGGCAATGACTCACACCAGGAAGGAGGACACTCTGTGATTTCCCAACTATCTGATCAACGATGGTTTTAGGCAAATGACTAATGTTAGATATTGGATTATGTATTTTTGAAAGTGTGCCATAATCAAGCATAGCTAGAAATTGAGAACACAGCTGAGAAAGGACATAT